>NC_041044.1:14569377-14869377 GCF_900634775.1 Gouania willdenowi
TGCCCTGCCCTCTGGGTAAGTAGAGCATATTTACCAGTTGACTGAGAGAGCTTACACGACTTTAGAGCCCGGCAAACACTTTGGAAGTATGATACATGTTCAGGAAAGTAAAGAGAAGACCAACAGGCAAACCATCTTGACATGCTCATAGATGCAGAAATAGTGGTTATTTATGACAAACATCTTTCCATGTTATCAATTCATAGATTTGAAAGTAATGGTGGATGTTAGCTTAAAGAATGTGTATTCCTCCTGCTCTGCATGTTTGCTATAATTCCTCCTAAATGTCTTGATTTATCCTAGATCGAGAGATATTAACTGTTAGTTTCAGATTTGAGTTTTTGTCGCCCTTAAATATCTTCCGTCTTATGTTGCGTGGTTATAGCGTTAAACAAAAATACATTTTTCTTTTTTTGGTTGCTCTTTTTTGAGTTTTGTGACTTCTCTTTTTTTTCTCTGCTCCACTGCTGCCCACCAGCCTCTGACTCCGCTCCTCACTTCCTGATCTGTTTCTAACATCTGATTGGCCATGGCGTACCACAGCTTCCTGCTGGAACCCATTAGCTGTCATGCCTGGAACAAAGATCGGTCGCGTAAGTAGCCACTGATCTGTCTAATCTGGAGGATTTTTAAGTCATATTTCAGTTACTGGCATTCGACCCTTCATGCTCTAACTTTGCTGCACCAGAGAGCAAATTTTGTAATAAAGAGGTTTGTGATTGGCTCTCAGGCGAGCTAAGGTATTTTCCGTTTCCTGCACCAGCAGAAGGCCTCTGAAAGGTTCTTGTACTCCACTAAGGAGAGGAAATCCTCACCTTATTTGGCTTTAATTATCAGCGCTTTAGTATCTCAGCAAAGCAGATGTAACAAGTGCCTGTGGTCATGTCAGTGACTCAATGAACTCTATATCTTTTAGACAAAATTGCTGACTAAAGCACCCACACTGCCATTCCTGGACAAATGCAGCCTTTGCCTAATGTGCTGGGTAAAACATAAAGACTTGGCTATAACGTTAACGAAAGAACAGTTGCACTTCTTGCTCACTGTTTATTTAAAGACATCATGTGTCTGTCATTGCTTGCAGGCAGGTCCTGTATATACTTTGGTTTGTTTGTTTTCCTCCTGCTGAACTCAGGCACTTCACAACGTACTGTGTTTTATGCTGTTACGACTCATTTTGTTAACACAACTTTTGTGTTTTAGAGATTGCACTATGTCCCAATAACCATGAGGTTCACATCTACCAGAAAGATGGCACCAAGTGGACGAGGATCCATGAACTGAAAGAGCATAATGGGCAGGTGACAGGTAAGACAATACTCAGAAAAAGTTCCTTCTAAAGAACTGATATAATTAAATCCATGTTGCTATACGTATCCTAACTGTCATGCAATGAATAAGCTACAGTATCACTATCAGTGTTAAACAAAAATCATTTCTTATTGTTGTTTGTGGTCATTGAAGTTCTTTTTACCATTAAATCCCATATTCTGGAATTATTTTACAGAGAAAATACAATGGACCAATCAAAACACATAAAACAGACATAAGACAACATTTATAAACCTTTAAGTTAGAAACAACATGTTATAACCAGAACCAGGAGCAACGCTGGAAAGGTGGCCAGGCCATAGCAGATAATATTCAATTCAATTCAACTTTATTTACTGTATATAGCACCAATTACAACAAGTCTTCTCAATGCACTCATCACAAAATATAAAGTTGTGTTTTCAACAAAAAAAAACACATTGACGTGGGCAAGCCTCTGCGACGAAGGAGAGGAAAAAACAGGAAGAAGTGGTAGCCATCTGCCAAACTGGTTTGGGTTACTGGAGAAGTAAGAGAAGAACTGAACATAATGAATGGCAAACCACAAATCAGGAACCCTCAGCTCCAATGCCATGATAAATGTAAATGAAAGAGACAGAAACACGTTATAGCATCAACATTTACACGTAATAAGGTTTAAAGCCGTTTTTAAATCTATTTTTGGGTTGCTAGATCATTAATATATGGTTGGATTTATCTGAAGTGGAGAGAGAAGTAGCTAAACTGTGAGAGAAACCACTTAAGGATTAGAGAGCTAGTGTAGGGACAAAGAAGTTTGCAATAAGACCATAAATCAGACACCACAACGTGACGGGCTAGGCGTGGTCCTCTAGCTTCACCTCCATCCCAGATCCCACTCAAGTGAGAGCAGACTGAGTCGGGAAGAGAGAGCAATGAAATAGTCTTAATTATACACCTTTTCAAACAAGTAGTTTAGAAGATAAGAAGGGAGGAGACTGATAGCGGAACGTTCGTCCTTCGGTTCCACTTTTAAATACTCGTACACTAAGAAAATCCAGTAAACCAGGAGATTGGAGTGAAGTGTTCTAGTTGGAAAACAGAACACTAACAGGTCTTAAAGATGCACTGGAGCTTTATTATTAAGAGCTTTCTATGCTAAAATTAGGATTTTCAATTCTCTTCTCGATTTTACAGGAAGCCAATGAATACAGGAGAACTATGCTCTCTCCTGCTTGTACCTGTTCATACTCTCACTGCAGCATTCTGGATTAATGGAGGTTTTTAAATGAGTTTACTAGGATGTTATGACAGTAAAGAGTTACAATAACTTAGTTTAGATGTGACGAATGCATCAGTTTTTCTGAGTCCAGATCTTCCTGATTGTAGAGCTATTACGGAGGTGGATGAAGGCTGTCCTTGAAATTTGCTTTATTTGAGCGTTAAAGGATACGTTTGTATCAAAACACATAAAAAAATGCACATTTAGAGTGAGCGGGGATGACACATTAGATATCTGTAGCTGTTTAATGTAATAGAATAATGGACTGAATGAATAATTCTCATGTAAATGTCCACTTTCAATTTAATTAAAACACAAGATATTTTAATATCTTCATTACTTCCACACTGACAATGATGCCCAATCCAACCCAATCCAACTTTATTTGTAACCACAACTCACCAAAGTGCTGTACAGACGAAAATAAAATACACAACAGCTCATGAGATTAAAAAAAAAAAAAAAAAAACTACATTTAAAATACAAAATAAATTAAAAGGCATAAAACACGAAATATAAAAATAAATTAAGAAGCATAAAACATGTCAAGGAAGGTAGTAAAATTAATAAAATAAATGGAATGGTCGTCTTACTAGGTGTCAAAAGGGTTCAGATGTGAACCATTATCATTGAAAGTTTGTGTATTTTAAAACTTTGAATTAAAAAATACAGGAACACAAATCCATAATAATTTATGGACCCATAAAAAGCTTTGGTCACCCTTGTAGAAATAGTTTAGAATCACTACACTATCAATAATCAAATAACTAGTATAAATATGATCATAAAATAATCATAAATATGATTATAAAATAATCATATTTAAGAGTTTCTCCATAGAAAATTAAAGCTACAGACCAACCAATCTGATTAAAGCAACACCGTGTAGCTTGTGGCCACTAGGGGGCGCTAGATCTGTAACTTTCACGTCAAGTGCCCCCTCGTGTCCACAAGCACCGCAGCACTGTCGCAAAAATCAGCAGTCACTCAGTCCTTGTCTTTTGATTGTGTATGCAGACAGTAGTTGAGATCATCGACTCACTATTAAAGAAAAGTAAAGTTAGTTTTATGTAAGTAGGAATCTGTCGCTTACGCAAAATGCCTGAATGTGCATTCAGACCTCATGTTATCCCCCCTCACGTGACGTGACTTGCGTGATTTGAGCGACGAGGTGAAGCGCGACTTTGTCGCTCAAAGATGAAAAATTTTAACTTTTTAAGGGACTTCAAGCAACAACTCTCCCGTCCTTCACGGTCTGTGGAGCTGAGGCAGCAGCCCCTCCCTGCTCCCTCCAGCTACAGTGCAGAGGGCTGCAGTAGAGGGTGTTACGTCCCTTGTCTAGGGTAGGAACAAACACGTTTCAAAGAAACACAGAGAATTGAATAAGGCAAAGGTCATTTATTGCCCAACAATTAAACACAAAAACAGAAGCATAAACATCAGGGTGAACCAAGGCCAAAATAATAAATAAACTCCTATATTAAGCCTGTACACAAAAACACTAGAAAACAGGAAATGAAATGGCAGCTCACCCCTACAGCTTCTTTACAAAATACAAACAATAATTCCAGGTGCAGTTCAAACTCAAAACGTTAAGTAAACCAGGAACACTGAATACAAGGAAATAACTCAAAACGCTGGGTAAACCAGGGACACTGAATACACACACACTTCACACAGCCAGATACACACTTGGTGGACAGCAAACAAGGGAGAGTCACACAGCCACTACTGCTCTCCACCAGCTTCTGGGGTAGACAGTCCTTATGTAGGGCCACACCCTGGGGAGAACCAATCAGCATCCTTGGTGATGGCCACTCCCTGCTGTCCTGCTCCTTGGGATAGATATTAAATTGTGGAAGAGCTCTCACTCCTCCACCAACACAATAAACACAATAAGGCACCAGGCGTAACAGGGCTGTACTACACTACTACACTTCCTCAATTTATCGGGGCAAAATTAAAGTGGTTAACTTCTTGAATAGGCCTATATTCTGAGCGAACTTATCCTTTAGTAACTTCGTAAGTTGTGTGTCTATTCTACACACACACACACACACACACGCGCACACACACACACACACACACACACAGTTCCCTGGTCATCGCGTCAGTGGAGCGATGAAGTGATGGCGTGACCAAAAATCACCACTTAGTGAACAATACTAGCAAAAGCCTTAGCTCCATGAGTATATCAGACACTGTGGTCATGTGACTGCTGTAAGGTGAAATGTTCTCCAGGCATTCTCCAGGTCACATGACCTAGCCAACGACGGTCCGTCTCCCTTAAACTTACATGGGCGGTATTTCAAGAGGGAAGCCCCCCGCTTGTAGCATTGACACTGTCAAGCGCTGTATATTGGCCTGCGGAATAATTTAAAATAACTCATATTCGTCAACTCTTTAAGTCAAAAAGTCTGCGGTGTGGCTTTAAATGAGCACACTTATTTAAACCTCATCCCTTATTTTTTTTTTTTTTTTTTTTTTCTCATGTGCAACAATATGGGTGAAAGGACATGTAACATTGTCATATCTGATTTATTTAATCCCAATTTCAGAAGGTTTGGATGTGCACTTTTAGTAAAAGTAGATGTTCTACGCAAATGTCATTTTCATTTTAAATTAAATCTCTAATACAATCATTCATTCAACCATCCAGGCTTGAGTGTCGGTATGTATCGATGCTTCTACCACCTGGAAAGCTTGCGTCATGTGATCTCTATGTTTGAAGACTCGAGGCTCAGTGTTATTTTGTAAAAACCAACATCCGTCCCCTCGCAGGTATTGATTGGGCCCCCGACAGTAACCGCATTGTTACTTGTGGAGCAGACCGCAATGCTTATGTGTGGACTATGAAAGATGGTGCCTGGAAACCAACTCTGGTCATCCTGAGGATCAACCGTGCAGCTCGCTGCGTCAAGTGGTCTCCAAAGGAGAACAAGTTTGCTGTCGGCAGCGGATCCCGTCTCATCTCCATCTGCTACTTTGAGCAGGAAAACGACTGGTGAGGATGAGGGTTGGATGTCTGCATGTGATCAAGCAGTTTTGGATGTTCAGGCATTCTCTGTTATTTCATGCAGGTGGGTGTGTAAGCACATCAAGAAACCAATTCGCTCTACTATCCTGAGTTTGGACTGGCATCCAAACAATGTGCTGCTGGCTGCTGGATCCTGTGATTTCAAATGCAGGTGTATATTCAATTCAATTCAAAACAGCTTTATTAGCATGGGAAACAAGTTTGCATTGTCAAAGCCAGTGTGACATAGAACAATGTACACACAAAAAGAATAAATGTATGATATAGCAACATTTGTCATGTGAAAAACAATAAAATAGAATAAAAATAGGGTTTCACTATATATATGTAGAACTACATTTACAATTAGGTTATAAGTATTATAAAAGGGGAAATTTTACATATATCTATATACACACCTATGTACTATATGTATATATACGTACATGAATGGACAGACTATTTATATATACATAAATATAGTGATATTATAGGGTCTATGGGGGCTGTAGGTCATTAGAGTTCCTTATCTATCCTCTATCTAATAATGGAAATGCTAATTTTATGAAAAATAAATGCGTTCTTTGAATTTGAATTTTTCTTTTGGCAGTCTTCAGAAAAACAAAAAAATAGAACAAACAACACTCAACTGTCTAAGTCATCAGCCAAAAAAATGTAGATTGAAGCAAAAGCTTATACACACCTATACCCTATCACAAAAACAAAACACGGCTCTAGATAATATCACAAAAAAAAAAAAAAAAATTAGGAAACTACTATTTTTACAATACACATTCAATATCCTACTCTAAGTTTTATGTACACAGTACATGGTTTATACACGCACATCAAGCATGTATGCATTCGTATATATACACACATACATACCTACCAGTGACGTGCCTTGAGCATTAGGGTAGGGTAGGCAGGGCGTTGCAAATCGAGACCACCATTGTCAACACCAATGACAATTTCATATGTTTCTGCTGGCAAGTGTTAATTCAATTCAATTCAACTTTATTTGTATGAAGCAATTTACAACAAAGTCATCTCAATGCGCTTATCAAAATATGAAATTCATAATACCATCAAGATCCACATGAACAAGCATTTAGCCATCTAACAAAATAAACATCATAAACACCATTAAAGAAACATAAACAATTATTTAATATAGCCTCCATACTCTCCCAACAAGATATATCTCATGACACGGCAGCGCATCTGTTGTTTGTGTTGGAAACACAGAAACATGGAGAAAATGACAACAACAACAACTCGGAACAGCCTCAGTGAGGAGCATCCACAAAGTCAATCCTACCTTTCACTGTAGAAAATACCAACAATTTTCTGACCTTTCCTTTGCTGAAGGTCTGGTAGCTCAGGTGTTGGTCTCCCATCTTTTAAAAGCTGTTGTTTTTCCTCAAAAGAAAGTTTATTTATCGTCTCTAGCGCTGTCATCCTGCCTGTAGTGTTATCCCGCCCACTAGCTAGAGAACGTAGCAGCAGCGGCCATGTTTTATCAATTCACTAATCCACTGTGAACGTACATATAGCATTTAGCATAGCACGGTTACGTCTAAAGGCAGCGTAGAGTGCTGCCTTTTTATGTAAATGGTTTTCATCTTGGGGAACTGACTGCGCATGCGCAAACACATAAAAACACGCTATGGAAACAGTGTCAGAGTAGCAGTGTGCTTTTGGGAGGGGGTGTGGCCTCTTCCTGCCATACAGTGGAGTGAGACTGTGCTGCTTCTCTGCCGTACCAGGAAATAGTGATGTTTTGTCATTTGGGCTATGAAAAGCACAAAATGCTGACCCTTGAGTAGGCACTGCCTACCTTGCCTACCCTGACTGCGTGTCACTGATACCTACATACCTACAAAAATACAGTACATATATACTGTACATACATACATACACACAATCATGTACAAAATACTTAATGTATTTAATATTTACTACACAAATTTCATCATTACATTTTAAATACAAAATATAGTGTGGCAATATTTAAATTAATAATATTCTCTATAGAATACCTTTTATTATGTTTATTAAGTATTAATATATTTTTTACCATTATATACATATTATATATTATTGCTGTCCGGGGTAAAATTGTTGCTCTTTTTTCTTATACTTACCAACGATTTATGACTTCAAAAGCTTTTTAAACTGGTTTATGTTGGTGCTTTGTTTTATTTCATTCTTTAGGCAGTTCCATAATTTAACCTGTTATTGTTATGTTCATCCTTTTCAGTGTTGTTCTGGCATATTAAATCATATTACCCTTCTCTCTCTAAAAATCTTTTCTGCAACACTTTTGGAAGTAAACCTTTACGTGTGATGAGATCTAAATAATCAGATTGTGTGTTCATTCAAACTCTTGTGTCCAACAGAATGTTTTCAGCCTACATTAAGGAAGTGGAGGAGAAACCTGGACCAACTCCCTGGGGAAGCAAGATGCCGTTTGGAGAGGTGCTCTTTGAATCTGGAACCTCTGGAGCTGCAGATCAGACTGGAGGAGGTGGAGGTTGGGTGCACAGCGTGTGCTTCTCACAATCTGGAAACCGCCTGGCCTGGACCTCACATGATTCCACTGTGTCACTCGCAGAGGGCGGCAAGACCCGCACGTAAGAGCGGGCCAGTTCGCCTACCTGTGTGTGTGTGTGTGTGTGTGTGTGTGTGTGTGTGTGTGTGTGTTATATTTGCACTTGTTTTAAGGGTCTTGTAATAGCCTTATCTAAAAAAAATTTAAAAATCCAAAATATTTAAATTTTTATGCTTTACTATATACAACCTTACCTTTGACCTCCAATTTGCAGTGTTTGTCACTTCTTTTTCTCATTTTCCACGTTTTTTTTTTATTGTCAATGAGTGCACACATTTATTTCATGTATTTTAAATTACTAGTACAGTGCCCGTTGGAAGTATGTATTCATATAGTGGGGGCCTACGTAAATATGGCAATTATGGCCAAATGAGTATGTGTTTGAAGGTTGGATGTACAAAGAGGTGAACATACTCTACTCTGTAGTGTTATAAAGGCGTTTATGTGCGGGTGCAAAGTAAAATCGTGTGTGCGATTTCCCTGGTTTAATTCTATGGGACATGTGCATGATAAATGTGTTTGTTGTTGTTTTTTTGCTTTTTTTACTCTTACTTTTTGTCATTATGTGTATTTTTGTATCTTTCAGTTGTTTTTTTGTGGATTTTTTGTATAATTACAGTTTTTTGTTGCCATTGTAGTGTGATTCTGGTGTCATTTTGTGTGATTTTTTTAATGTAGTTTTGTGCATTTTTGTTGTCATTTTGTGTGTGTGTTTTTTTTTTTGTATAAATATTTCGTTTTGTGTGTTTTGACTAATTTTCATATCTTTGTTGTTTGGTGTATTTTTCTGAAATGTATTTTTTATTTTTATTTTTTGGAGTCATTTTGTGTGTTTTTGAAGCCTTTTTGTGCATTTCTGTTCAGTTTTGTGTACTTTTTGTATAAATATTACTATAAATAGCTTGTGTGTGTGTGCGTGTGCGTGTAAGGGTGTGTGTGCGTGTGCGTGTAAGGGTTGTATCCTGACCTTTTGTTATGGCTCTCATAGGGTGAACAGCTTGAGCTCAGAGACTCTTCCTCTCCTGTGTGTCACCTTCATTACTGAGAACAGCCTGGTCGCAGCTGTAAGTATTTATTTATTACATCTCAGGACACATATTCTGCTCTAATCAAAAAATGTATGAATGTCACTTATTACTTGCCCTATTTTTTAGACCTTTTTTCCCCTCTAAATTTCGATGATTTCATTTTTATTTTATTGTATTTATTTATTCAAGTCTTTAAAGTAGTCTAAAAAGTCTCATTTCTATAATAATATTTTAGTATGATAGACGTACTTACATGTTCCTATTCCTTTAGGGCCATGACTGCTACCCGGTGCTGTTTGTATACGACGGGGCAAAGGGCAGCCTGACTTTTGGTGGCAAACTGGATGTTCCTAAGCAAGCTTCACAGAAGGGCATTAGTGCCAGGGAACGTTTCCAGAACCTAGACCGTCGTGCCTCAGAAACTCAGAGCACTGATAAGAACCTGAGCACACTCCACAAAAACAGCATCAGGTAAGGACGGAGTGAAGTGCGATGGAAAATTTACCAAAGTAAGAGAACAGATTAGGAGTATAAAGTTAGAGATGAAAATCTACATTTTTCCTTGGAAATTTTTACAAAGGGTGGGACGACAAGATATTGTGGTATTTAAACTTCAGAGTTCTAGATCTGTTGTTTATCAGCAGACATAGTCAATGTCCATAGGTCTCAACTGCTGCTACAAAATGTAGCCATGCTAATATTGTTGAAAAAGAACATGTCCATGTCTTAATTCTGGGCGTTGTAGACTTTTTATTCAAAGTTCATGCACATGTAGGAATGTTGTTTTGAAGAATGCCATGATGATGACATGATATGGTTTTAATTTCCAGAGCGACCCTTTTTGCACTTTGAATAGAAAAAATTGGTTCTATTTCATGATTGTTTACTCCAGAGGAAGAGAGCAAAGAGCAGCAGAAGAGAATCATAGGGCACAGACCGAGAGTGAAGCGCCCCAAAGCTGCAGATAGGAAGCAGATATGGGACGGAAGCTCAAGCTTGATCACCCTGTAGCTGGCCACCTTTGATGAGGATGTCTAGTGTTTAAAAGACCGAAACATCCCCTGATTCAAAGGAATACTACTATTGATGGGTCCCAAATTACATCCTTCCCATATCTGAGAAACAGCTCTCATGCCACTCTCACATGGTAAACCTTATGTGGTTACCACCTTTGGCATTTAACATCACGTCCCGCGTTTAATAATTCTATTTCTTTATATTCACTTGAGTTGTAAATATCATACCCATTAGAAGTGTCCATATCCAATATTGACATCGGATATCGGATTTTATCAGACTGCATCTAAAATCTCCGATATATATTATATTTATTCAGTTGTAGAATACTGTAGATATTATGTTGAAGGTTAAAATGTATGTAACCAATTGGTTCATAATAAATTAGTCAGTTTTTCTCATACCTACTGTTGCTGACTATTGTTCTCTGTTTGAGTGACATCACTAGATCAAACCTTTTCTAACATTCCACACTACAAAATAAGTAATAAAAGTATGTATGATTCGTGCTGATATTGTATCGGATTGATATCGGTATCGACCAATGCTCAAGGCTGCAGTATCGGAAGTGAAAAAGTTGTTCAGTGTTTATATAAATGATCTTCCATCTATTTGTCCTGAAGTTCACGTACAAATGTATGCCGATGACGCCGTGATATATGTCCATGTGAAATCAAGTGAGAAAGCAGCAGCTGTGCTCCAAGGAGCGAATGAAAAAATCTCAGATTAGATGGTGCAATCATGCTTGACAGTAAATTTTAGCAAAACTGTCAGCATGTTTTTTTCAATAAGGAATGCTTCTCACTCTGCGCGGGAAATTATCGTAAAAGGAACAAGAATTCTAAACACAGAGTCTGTTAAGTATTTGGGCGGAGTGTTGGACAGGACACTGTCATTTAAAAAGCACTTTTCAAAATTCATATAAACTATAAAATTTTATTTATCCCAGTTCAGATATATTCGCCCTCAAATGAGCACAGATGCAGCCAAGCTTTATATGCATGCGATGATATTTTCACATCTTACTTATTGCATCACAACTAGGTGTACAAACAGGCACTCAAAACAGTAGATAAATAACCTGTTTCATACCACTACTGTAAAATTGTGAAGAGTATAAATTATTAACGTTTGAAAATTTTACTTTGTTTTCGAATGTCAGTTCAGTGTATAAAATTCTTGATGATTTGGCCTCACAGCCCCTGAGAATGTTCATGAAATGTTGTGCAGAGGCAGGACTTAGAACAACGTGAGCCTCCTCTAGAGGAGACTGTTGTGTGACCTTTAGGTTCTCTAGTATTGCTTCTCTGTGAAAGCTGCAGGGATGTGGAACTTGTTGCCATTTAACTGTTAAAGAGAGTAGTACTTTGCAACAGTTCAAACTTAACCTAAAGAAGTCGTTGAAAAAGGGTCAGACTTGTGATCATTAGCAAAAAAACTGGTTAATCAGGGTATTGTTAAAAATGTAAGAAGGTATTTTTTTAAAAACTGTAAATAATTGTAATTACAATTGTAAATACTGTAAATATTGCATTGAATATTTGTTGAGGTGATCCTTTTGCCAGTGCTTTATCTGTTTTTTATCTTGTGAATGGACTCTTAAAGGTGCAGTCCGTAAACTCTCAGATCCCTCTCTCCCCCTCCCTCCCCGCTACTCTCTTGCCCTGCCTTCCAAAGTCCCTCCCTCAGAGGGGCTAACAAGCTAACGTTAGTTTGACAGCAACATCACAGTAATATAACATGCTCTGTTAAAAGCATATTACTGCAGCTCTTCTCTCTCTCAATGTGCACACACCTCAGCAGCAGCAGCAGCAACAACACAGTGTCACATACAGCAGCCACATGCTGCTGCGCACACACGAACAACACATGCACCACAAAGTTCTAGTGTAACAATTACAAATCAAACATAATGTAAATCAAACAGTAGTAATTACCTTTCAAGCAGAAAAATCAACAATTCCATGTTCCAGTCCTCCAGACCATACACTGTAAAAAAGACGGTGCTCCAGCCCGGGAAAGGGGCGGGGACTGTGAGCAACAGCTGTCAGACAGCCCATTAAACACAATCCTGGCTCTGATTGGTTCTTTTTGCTCGGTCGCGGTGCATTCTGGCAAACTGCCAAAGGCTGTAGGAGCAGCAGGGGGGAATCAATGAGCCTGTTTTTTTCACACAAACTACTAGTTTCATGTAAAGCTGTCCTTACATAGTGACAGCTTTAGCAAATATGACAAAAAGTCACTTTTTTAAGAGTTGCAGACTGCAGCTTTAAGTAAGAATGGTCATTGTCTACTGTATAAACCTGCTGTCACCTTGCCAAATTTTGGTTTTAGCCAAATCTCAGTGCTGAATGGAGGAAAAAACAATTGCACCAGGTTCTGCACCACAGGCATGGATGGAGGAATGTGCCTCTGGGATGTGAAGGTAACACACACACGTAAAGCAACATCTATGCACTCACATCTTTATATTTTAGCCCAAACTCTATATTTCACCTTTTAATTCTTGTTGTTTCAGACTCTGGAGTCTGCTATGAAGGACTTGAAGATTGTCTAAAATAAAGTTTAATCCTGCAGATAATGAAGCACAGCAGCTATTTGAATACATGAAGCTTATCTGCCATTGATCGGAAAATATTCTAACTTGCATCAAACGATCAGACTCAAAAACTTGTAGTGTAGTCTTTGGAAAAGACAATAGGTCTGCAAATGGTACTTAGTGATTAGAAGTGAACAACCACAATGAGCTGCGACGAAGCTGAATGCTTAAAGCTGATGCTGGATATTAATCCTAATGAGGGGCTGCAATGCTTTTCTGTTTATGCTGGTCATAATAAGCATTTAATAAATGACTGCAGTTACAGCATTTAACCGAGCGTGTTTTTTGTTGTTGTGTCTCAACTTTATGTCATTTTCCACATGCATGTTTGGTCACATTTACAGCCACAGGGAAACTTAAGCAATTAAAAGTCAGACGCTGTGAGCTATATATAAAGAATAAAAGTATCCCCAATATGTATAACTGGTGTACAAATCTGTATTAGTAATCAATTATATACATATTTTAATATTAATGTTAATAATTAACGTGTATGGTTGATTAACATAATTATTTGTATAAATATAATTAATTTATCAATATAATTAATGAATTATACTTATTATATAATTTTAATTAATTAATTAAAATTCATGTATCTTTATTTTAAGTTGAAAATGATGTGTATGTTACTGTAATTTCAAATAGTGAATATCAGGTAACATTTTTCTTGTTTTTTTATTTAGCATTTTTAGTTGTGGGGTACAGTATATAAAATAAGGAAACTCAAAAATAAGTCAGAATTTTGACATTTTAATGTGCGTGTGCATTTATAGGTTTCCTATTAAATGTTAATAATCCATAATATGCTAACATTTACAGAATGTAGCTTTACTGTTTTCACTCAAACAAAGGAAAGAGTTGGAATTGCATTGGTTAATATGCAATAATATAATTTTACTGGTCCTTACCACTTCATATCAAACTGAGCTGTATGTGGCCTCTGAACTAAAATGGGTTTGACACACATTTGAATGCGATTTTAAATTTCACAAAGTCTAACATATCCCTTACTAGCAGTTTTTCTTTATTTAGTTAAGACAATAAAAGCACAGTGCTTTTAATCTGTTATCTGATATATAACCTTAACTAACATGTGCTTTATAATGACAATCAGTGGTATTTGACATGTTAGTGGCAGTGATGAATATGTAATGCAGTATTATAGCAGGCCGTTTTAACATTTAATCAGTATCAGCGCTTGCAATTGTAGATATCTATAATTCAATCATGACATATTCCAAGTCCACATATCATATTTTGACGAGTTGTGATTGTAATTATTGTTGTCTACAGTTCTATTCTCACTAGTTAGACCAGTATTTGTAGATATCAACAATTTAATTCTCACTAGTGGAACGTGTCATTGTTATCTGCATCTTCGTTACAACTACTCACAAATGTTCCCTTGAATTTTATTCAAATTTAATAACAGATAATACATTTTGAAATGTTGTAATTTCAAGTCCTCATATCCATAATGTAATTTTGACAAGTTGTAATTGTAATAGCCACTGCCTATAAATTATGGCAAGGCATTTTACCATTTAATCAGTACTTGCAAATGTTGATATCTATAATTCAATCTTGACATGTTGTAATTCCAAGTCCACATATCCATAATGTAATTTCAACTAGTTGTAATTCAAATTTGTGATATCTTCAATTCTATTCTCACTAGATACAATGTTAATTGTTGATATCAGCAATTCACTTCTCACTAGTGGAAATGATCATTGTTAATATCAACAATTCTCACTAGACTGTGTTCATTGTTGATATCTACAACTGCTGTCACATTATAGATATCATAAATTATGGTAAGCCGTTTTAACATTTAATCAGTAGTTAATGACGTGGTACAGGCTGAGGGGGCATCGCTAAACTGCACCGCCCCCTACAGGCAGACATGGTCACTACAGGTACGGTCTGCTCAGCTGTGAATCAGCCGCTCATCAAATGATGTTGCAGCCGTCGGCAAGAAAAACAAGCTTTCTCTGAGTCGTGATGTGCTGGAGAGAAAGAGAAAGAGAGAGAGAGAGAAACACATAGAGAAGCGGAGAGAAAGAGAGAGAGGACAGGAGGCGGCTCTGCGCGTGCTGGAGAAACCCGACCGAGACCCGTCACGCTCCCGGACCGGATCCCCGGAGCCAGCCGGGCTGGGCTGCTTCCCGGTGCTGCTGCTGCTGCTGCTGCTTGACATGAGGATGAAGAAACGGCGACGTTCGTCACGTTAGAGGAAAGCGTGCGATCCGAGCAGAACCCGATCTGAGAGCTTCGGTCCGACTGAGGGCTGCCGGACCAGGCTTTGGCCACCCTGTCAGTCTGCTGTCAACTGTTGCTGATTGTCTCTGTAAATGAATCTAGTAAGGTAGGTGCACCTGGTGCCTCTGAGCTCTGATACACAGGGAATCATCATCATCACCTCCATCATTATCATCACCATCATCATCACCACCATCATCATCATCACCATCATCACCATCATCATCACCACCATCATCACCATCATCATCATCATTATCATCACCATCATCATCACCATCACCATCATCATCATCATCATCATCATCACCATCATCATCATCATCATTATCATCATCACCATCATCATCATCACCATCATCATCATCACCATCATCACCATCACCATCATCATCACCACCATTATTATCATCACCATCATCACCATCATCATCACCATCACCATCATCATCATCATCATCATCATCATCATCATCATCATCACCATCATCATCATCATCATCATCATCATCATCATTATCATCCTCATCATCACCATCACCATCACAATGAAGTGTCTGATAGTAATGCCAGTGATGATACTGTTTACAACCATGATCCATTTGAACAAAAGACTTTCTACATTGCTTTCACACAGGATTCCCCATTTCTAACATGTGTCTCATGCCAGTGGTGTTGTTAGGCCCATTTAATATCTAATATTATGAAGCCCCCCTAAATAATTTGGTGTTGTTTTATTCAAAAATATTTGTTTTATTTTTTACAAAAAATGCCAACATATTCAATATAAAGTTGCCAGAATATGAGTTTAAATTAAAAAAAAAAATGTAATTTGTTATTTTAAACTTAAATATGATCATGAATCTGTCAGTTTCCCCTCACGTCATAGCGTAAGGTACAGACAACCCCTATAGTGTGTCCGTCCATATGCAATCCTGTTATGTTCAGTCTTTCATTGTGTTCCTGATATCAGAGTCTCCTCACGCACAGTGCGACAAAGCACATGTGATTTAGGAACAGTTGTACCCGGTTTGATTACCTAAATCTTATTCCAGCTTAGCTTCTGTGAGGACTAGCCCTGGTCAAAAAAACTTCCAGGTCATAAAGGATTTGCTCTATGTGGCAGATACCACTGCACAACTTCAAATATCCACTAAAGTCCTGGCTTTAACATTTCAGGGCTGGTTTAGCAACATAGAACCCAGATAACAAAATTCGTCTGGTCCACATCTGGCCCAGTGGGACCACATCTGGCATGTTCATCCGACCCACATACAGTATATTCCCCATGGAATGATGGCACTTGGGCGCTCCGCTCCTTTTTTGCCAAAACCAAAACCAGCTGGCTACAACCAAGCCATCCCAATGCTAGATGTCAGCCAAGGACTGACCAAATAGATATGGTACCTTATATATGAGTCACATCTACATTAGACAACGATAACGTAACATAATTCAGCCAAAATTGGCCGAAATCATTTGTGGCCATACCAGCCTGTCATTGCCCGATCCCATTAGATCTTGGAAGCTAAGCAGGCCTGGGCCTGGTTAGTAGGTGGATGGGAGACCACTGAGAATTCCAGGTGCCATAGTGGGGTGGCAGTCACCTCAGTGGTATCTGTCATTGTGTCCTTGGGCAAGGCACTTTACCCACATTGCCTAGTATGAATGTAGTGTGTGAGTGAGTGTTGGTGGTGATCAGAGGGGCCGATGGCGCTCTGCCCCGGGGCAGCTGTGGCTACAACAGTAGCTTACCACCACTAAGTGTGGAGTGAAAGAATAATCCCTTAATTCTGTAAAGCGACGTTGAGTGTCCAAAAAAGCACTATATAAAATTGATGCATTATTATCATTAATTATGGCTCATATCTATTTTGTACGGGCCAGAAGAATGCCAAAAGTGCCTAATCATTGCTAGATGTGGCCCGCGTTCCTATATGTTATCTGGGAATAGACCCACTAGTGTTTTAGAAGATGGTTATATTGTTATTACATGACGGTATGTGCTTGCGTCTCATTTAGAGTCTGTGTAAGAAAAACAACTATGAAGATCTCCCACCTCCTACACCTTCCTCTACTTCATCTTCATCATCATCATCATCATGTTGTGACAGTGTTGGGACGTACATGATGTCCCTGTTTTCAGCTTCTCTTAATAATAAAAAAAATAATACAGTAATTATGACCAAAGCATCACTGTGTCATAGTCCTACTGTTACATTTTATCCTAACTGAGCACCTTATGTATTTATATTACTACTTTTCTTTTTTTTTTTATTCATCAACATATTTGTAGTTTGCGCTCACAGCACCAGACTCTTCTCACCCTCACAGTGCCTGTTCTTCAGCCCTTCAGCTGAGACACAGTCAGAGATGAAAAATCATTATGTGTCATTGTGACCTCAGGCCATCGTGGGTTTTTTTTTTTTATTTTTTATTTTTTTTGCTGACTGGGAAATCAGTCACATCCTATATGAGTACTGCTGCATTTTTATCTGCTTAGTAATATAAAACTAATTTCATAACTACTGTTATATAACATTTTTGTACAATGCATTTTGTGTCCTTTTTCCTTCTACATTTGTGAACTGAAAGTCGTGCAAAATTGATAAAGCTTCTGGGTTTTAACAGCTGAGGTTGGGAAATTTGCCATTAACTTGTGCATTTTATTGTCCATCCATCCATTCATCTGTCCATCCATCCATCCATCCATCCATCCATAAAACCTAAAGCCACTTCTGTCAGCGTGGCAGCAGGAGCAGAGAGAGTCGTCTGTGGGGCATTTAGAGTTATCATGTTCTCTGTATGGCTCCGTCCAGCATCAGTGTCACTCTCCCTGGCCTCTGGCCTGCTAATTATCAGCCAGCATGATAAAGTTAATGGTGACCCAGCCAAGCCTGCAGGGCCTGGCACAGACACGAAATTAGGTACGTCAAGACAGACACACATTTAGAGAGAATCTGTTGGCTGCTGCGAGGGCTGTGCTTTACACAGGATGAGGAAGAACAGCTTTTATTAGGGACAGATGTGTGTGTGTGTTTTTGTCATGCTGGCCTGGTTTGTAATAATAGCTTTAAAGGGTGTCAGTCTAAAAACTGCTTCTTCAATGACTGCAAGGGACAAGAGTGGGCTGTGATTGTTGGATGGACTTTTTGTCCTTTTACAGTTTGGGTATAATTTAAGAATCAAAGTAGTTGTGACACCAACATTAGGGTTTAAAATTCTGTTTGAGAACAAGCATGTTGTAGAAAGTTGGGTTTAATTTCCTATTGCATCACACAGTACATTTAAATAAGAGGCTGTTGGCAGAAGTAATCAGATGTAATGAAGCCCTAGAAAGTCGTTTTCTCTAATGAGAACGCAGCTCACAGATGTGCAGCATAGGTAATGTATGCTACATTCTGTTTTTATCCTTGAGCTGAATCGTATAATCAAACTGACTTTCAATTGGCAACCCCTTTTAAGACAGCCAGTTTACCATCCTGAGTCCTGCCAGTCTCAGAACAGTGTGTGTGTGTGTGTGTGTGTGTGTGTGTGTGTGTGTGTGTGTGTGTGTGTGTGTGTGTGTGTGTGTGTGTGTGTGTGTGTGTGTGTGTGTGTGTGTGTGTGTGTGTGTGTGTGTGTGTGTGTGTGTGTGTGTGTGTGTGTGTGTGTGTGAGTGGGTGTGTGGGTGAGTGGGTGAGTGTGTGAAAGGGACATTGCTAAATCTAGGTCTCTTATGAAATCTGGCTCTGCAAGAAGCTGCATTAAAATACAGAGGGCTGCTTGTGTTGTGTTTGTGCTTGTATGGGTGTCTCCAATCCATTTTCCTTCCTGCATGTTAATTTAATCACTGGGAAAAAGAAAGGGACATGGGGGGGCAGAGAGGGAGGGAAATGGGAACACGATGAGGGAAGAAACAGGGAGTTTTCTGCTGTCCAAAAAAAAAGCCTGAGACAATCCCTGCTCCGTGGTTTCCATGACGACGGTGACATCATCGGGTGCTTCCTTTCTTTGTGTGTGCGTGTGGGTATGGGTGCATGCGTGCGTGAGTGTTTTTTTTATTTATTTTTCTTTGCATGCTCACGCATGTGCATGTGATTAAGTCTGTATCGGCTACTGACTGTTACTGATGATGTGCGTGTTAACGCTTTTCTTTTTTATACAAATCAAACCTTTGGTTTAGTCGATCTTTGGGTTACCCTCTGTTGCCAAGCAACAGCCACCATGGTAACAACTTCAGGCTTGATCCAGTGTTGCTAAGTGAAAGAAGATGGTGGGTTGAAATTTTATTAGCCGCCATGGCAGACCCTACATGTAGAGAAAAATGACATTTACTATGCCTGTGTGTCAAATGTTGAATTTGATAAATATATGATCAAATATTACACTGTAAAAACAAAGTCACATGCTGCTTGCAATCAAAACAAAATACATGGAGTTAAAAATGTTTAGGATGCAGATAAGGAAGAACAAAAGGATGGATAACCAAATAATAAAAAACAAAACCCTATGTTGTTTTTATTTCTATTAAAAACAACATTAAAAAAAGTATGTCCTGTGCATTAGCATTGAAAGACCACGACACTACAGGAAGCCTTAACTTATCCTTGGTGATTACACCCAAATTCTATAGGCAGTGGCTATCCGTACGGGTGCCGTATCAATATACCAACATTTTATCCGTACACAGCGCCCCTCATTGGCCAGTTTAGGTCACGTGACTAAACCTAATCGTAAACCTCACCCTAAAAAATGTTGTGATATAGGGTTATAACCTAACACTAAGACGCTACGGTACTTGTACTTTGGTAAACGTACCAACAGCACCGGAGGTTGTCCGTACGGCCACCGAACAAATAGACACTTTCAATTCTATAGATGGTGTGGAATTATAAGACATTATATACCTGTGCCTTGTACTTATTAGGACACCAAGGGCTCTATTCTCTCATGTGCGTAAGTCCAGTGTTTTTGGCTACGCGCTATTCTCCGCCTGTACTTAAGTCAGTCGCTACGCGCCTTCATCCCAGTTACGCACTGTGGGCTGAGCGTCCCTGAAATGTGGGTGTTCCCATTCAAATCTGGCTTTACGCGCATTCTCCGGTGTGTGTAAGTTCTTTTCCTCTTAAGCGCTTCTAACCCTGGAATAAGTGCAGCGCCCCGATAAGGTGAAACATTATATATCACTAGAAATATGGACTTAGTTACATATATTGCGTGTGTCATGCAGCAGGAGCTGTGATCACTCAGCTGCTGCTGTGTGATTAATTAAAACTCTGACAGATGCAGACTTCAGTCCATGTTGGTCAGGGTTAGAGTGTTTTTTCCTTAAAATATTTTTTGCTGAAACATGGTGTCGGTCTACAAGGTAGAATTAACTGCCAAAGCTAATGCTACACATGATCTGAAAATTCAGGTTTTTCCTGACTTTTCAAACAGTGACTCTAAAGATCTCTGGACTAAATCAACAGACCTACCTAGCTTATTAATGTTTTTAAACCTCTCAACCTAAGACAGGTTGCGCATGGGCAGTTCCAGACTGTGAAAAGGCTTCTTTTGTTCAATATCTCGCACTACATACAGCTGCGTGGGACTGTGTGCAAAACCTGATGGTGATTTAGCTGAAAATTTAAACAAAATAAATTGAAATGAAACAAACGAAGCACAAACAAAAGCAACTATTTTCCCGAAGTTATGCATGGGGTAGGGGGCCAACTTCACGCAGGTGAAATACTTGTATGACACAAATGAAACCCACACTTACATGTTTTGGGACCATGTTGCACTTTTCCACCATGGTATTTTTCATGTAAAACAGGTGGCTGAGTGTAGCAAACGACATGTCAAATTCATCACAACGGAATGTTGCTGGATTTTAGCATAACGTTCTTGGCTTCTGTAAGTCATATAATGCATATAAATGTAAAAGTAATAACAATAGTTGACTGGCTTAACCGTGTTTAGCATGTCTGGTATGATTTGGGGAAGTTTAATAGCCTGTAAAGTACAGTGAAAGACGATGAAATGAAAATGAGTAAATGGATAAACCGAAATGACATGGAAATGTGTATACTCTGTGTATATTTTGAAACACTTAACCGTTTATTATATCATAATATATTATTAGTATATTACTATACTGTTATATTTTCTCTTTTTTTTTTTTTAGGTTTATGAACAACCGCGTTCCTCCTAACAAGAGATACCAGCCCACAGAATATGAGCATGCTGCCAACTGTGCCACGCATGCGGTGATTACGCACACACACACACGACAGAAAAAATGAAAAGCCAGATAGCTAACAGGACACCCTCATCATAACCAAGGTTACGTTTTCTCTTAATCTTCCTATGTCTTTTTCATGAATTCCTGTAGTTATGGATAATCCCCAGTCTGCTGGGCAGCTCCCTGTTGCACTTCCAGTCAGAGGACCAATGGGAGCGAGTGTCGGCCTGGGTGTATGGGGCGGGTCTCAGCTCGCTCTTCATCATCTCCACCCTGTTTCACACTGTGGCCTGGAAGAAGAGCCACTTACGGTAAGTTCCCACATTGTAATAAAAGCTTCTAATGAGCCACGTGGTCCATTAAAAGTAATGATTTATGAATAAGTAATAATTACATAAAACTAGAAAGTCATTGTTATCACTCTGTCTACAGGTCGGTAGAGCAGTGTTTCCACATGTGTGACAGGATGGTCATCTACTTCTTCATTGCTGCCTCCTACGCCCCTTGGTAAACAAACATGTAGTCTAAAGGTGTGTGAGCGACTGTCTGTGTAGGATGAGGCTGTGTGAACCCCTATCTTCTTCTTGATGCTTCAATAGGTTGAACCTGCGGGAACTGGGTCCCTGGACATGTCACATGCGTTGGTTGGTGTGGGTCATGGCCTCATTTGGAACCACTTACGTCTTCTTCTTCCATGAGAGGTGCCATTATTATTCCATCCATTAAACCGAATAAAGTCAAACTTTTTCTATGCTTTTAGTATCTGTCTGAGTGTTCATCATGTAAATCTATTTACAACTAAGTGTAGTCACTGTTTTCTCCAAGGAAACATTGTCAATGCTCACCAGGGCTAGGGTCAATTATAGTTGTAATCGGGTAATTGAAGCTGTCATTCCCAATTTAAATTGTAACCTGGGGAACCATGTCACAGTTCTGTGTTTTATGCATATGTAGTTAACAGTTATTCAAATCAATTTCATGCAAACTTTTTCCACTACCTGTCAGTTTTCTTCTTGAGGATCATTTCATCATTAAAAAACTGAAATCTCGAGGTATGCTGACACAAAAAAGGCTCAGACGCCCACACCAAAAATATTAATACCAATATTTTTATTGATCATGAAGCCTAACAAGGTAACCAAGAGATGAAAAACAAATTGGATGATAGGTAATATTTTTTAGTGTATTTTACAGCTGATTTAAGACATGGGTAAAAACTGACCTGTTATCATAAGAGATGCTAACATGCAGAAAGCTAACACAAGAGGAAGGTTAAGTTTTATGGGCTTATTTATTTCAGGCTCAGTAATTGTTATAACTTTAGTAATTGAGAAACGCAATTTTAATTGACTTTCAGGGGAAAAATATTAATTTTGATTTTAATTATAAAAAATGTTGGTCACCGTAATCACAGTTGAGTTGTATTTGAACATGAAACTAGAATATTTGCATTTCTTGAAACATTAACTAGCATCAGTATTAGCAATAACTAGCATTGGCATTCGCATAGCATAGCATAGCATAGCATAGCATAGCATAGCATAGCATAGCATAGCATAGCATAGCATAGCATAGCATAGCATTAGCTAAGCATTCAAACTAACATAGCATTAGCATCAGCTTAGCATTAACATTTACCTAGCAAGAGCATTACCCAAACATTGGCATTAACCTAGCATTAGCAGCAACCTAGTATTCAACATGCTAAAGGTTGAATGTTTGAAGGTTAAGTTTTATGGGCTTATTTTATTTCAGGCTCAGTAATTGTTATTAATTGTAATTGAACTTTAGTAATTGAGAATGTGATTATAACAGGGCAAAAATATTATCTGTAATTTTAATTGTAATTGGAATAAATGCCGGTCACCGTAATCACAATTGAGTTGTATTTGAACATGGATAGTTGAAGATGTAATTGTTATTTAAGAATGTAATTGACCCCAACCCTGATGCTCACCTGCTGTTCTTAAAGTTGGTGTCTGTTGATTAATGCTATTCTATCTGCAGGTATAAAATCATGGAGTTGATCTGCTACACAGTGATGGGGGTTTTTCCAGCCCTGGTCATCCTCTCAATGGTGCGTCTACTTATTCATTGTTCTATAATTACTCTCAGTTGTGTCATTACTTATCTGTATTATTGGTTTCAAAACTCTTTGCAGCCAGAGCAGGAAGGTTTGTATGAGCTACTCGTGGGCGGAGCCTGCTACTGCCTTGGGATCATCTTCTTCAAAAGCGACGGCATTGTTCCATTTGCTCACGCCATTTGGCACGTGTTTGTTGCGATGGGAGCAGCTATACATTACTACGCCATCTGGAAGTATCTGTACGCCCAGCCACCCAGCCAAGTCCAGACCTCCAGATGACATCAGCGCTAACCATGTTGGATGCAATGAGGGATGCTGCTGTGTTCCGTATTCAGGGGTTGCTTCCTCCGAAATGTTGGAAAACCCAACTCTAAACTATTGATGGTGAGCCAACATGTAGCGGTGCATTCAGTTATGTAAGGCTAACCAAGTTATTTCAAATTGATCTTAATCTAAACTGCTTTTATTATAGAAGTTCTCTACAATCTCATATGTGAAGGGCAAAGCAAGTTGTTCTTTTAAACATATTTTAGTGAAAAATTTAAAAGATATTAGAGATCCCGATTCCTTCCTGAATTTATCAGCTGATGGAAATATTTGAATGCATCGTTGATTCACTGTAAGTTCATTAAGACTAATTGCACAGCCAATGTCTAGAGGCCAAGTTTGGGTTCAATTATAATTGTAATTGTAATTTTGAAAACCTGCTGCTGTCAAAATTGTAATTGAGTTTAGATAATTGACTTTGTAATTGTAAACGCCATGAGAATTCTATAAAAATTGGTAATTATAGTTTAATTCAAAACTGGAGAACCATGTTACAGATCTCTGTACAGTTCTACACATATGTAATTAACAATTATTCAAATACGTTTCATATCAAGCTTTCCCACATTTTACCAGGGGTATACTGACACAAAAACGGCTCAGACGCCCCCACACCAAAAATATTGTTACTTATATTTTCATTGATGAGGAAGCCTAACAAGGATAGGAAAGAAATTAAATGATATTTTTTGTTTTTAGTGTATTTTACAGCTGATTTAGGACCCATTATCATAAGAGATGCTAACAGTAAGCTAACACAAGAGGAAGGTTAACTTTTATTAGGTTATGAATTTCAGGCTCAGTAATTGTGATTGTGCTCTAGTAATTGAGAAAGTAATTGTAAATGGCTTTCTCAGGTTAAAAGATAATTGTAATTTAATTGTAATTGGAAAAAATTGTGGTCACTGTATTCAGAATTGAAATGCAATTAAACATGGGCAATTAAAAATGTAATTAAGCCCAACCCTGCTGGAGGCAGCAACCACTGAAGAGGTACAGCGCAGCTCATCGTCCTCTCAGAATGTTACGTTTTTCTTCAACAAGATCACAGGTAGTTTGGCCACTGCCCTCTGAAGATCCAGGGTGAATATTTACATGTAGATTCAGAGTTTGTGTGCTGAATTAAGGTCAATGTCTTAAAAAGCAGATGAACACAGTGTTTACATTTCCCTGACCTTATTGTCATAAGCAGTTGGAAGTGTTTTGTGGTCGAGAATGCTGCAAAGATTGTGGCATCTGTGACTGAATATTCCAACACAGTGCTCTATACATGGTATTATTACTGTGATTAGTATTAGTTGTGGTATTGCCACTGTGGAAAAACTGTGTGACTATAACAAACGTTTCATCATTCAGTGACTTACCTGTGGTTTTCAAATTCCGCATGACTAGAAAGGTATTCTTATGTTACTTTAGGTGTTGGAGACTTTATCTGTGCGCTTCCACATTTAATGTGCTCTACAGGATAGATAATCCAGCAAAAGCGCTCAACTCTAATAATTTACTGCTGTCAATTTGTTTTATTCAGTGGAGAGGTCATCAGTTTTATCTATAGAGTGATTAATAGCATAGTAAATGTTGATTTATATTTATATATTTTAATTCTTGTCCTGTGAGTCCATATCTCCATGGTCCATCAAAGCTACAACGTTGACCCTCAGAGTTATAACTAAGGCTGCAACAACGAATCCATAAAAATAATAATAATAATCGACTATTAAAAGCGTTCATTTTCGATTCGTTGCGTCGTGTGATTGATGTTACTTACAGAGCCGTTTGCTTCACCTGCAGAGTTTTGTGTGTTTGCTTCGAGTGTTTGTGTGTGCGCACCAAGACTTTTTGTGTGTGCAGTGTTTGTGTGTGAGTGCACCATGACTTTTTATGTGTGCGCCCACAAGTGTTTGTGTGTGTGTGCACCATGACTTTTTGTGTGTGTGCCCACGTGTTTTTGTGTGCGGGCGCACGAATGATTGTGTGTTTGTGTGTGCGCACGAGTATTTGTTGGTGTGCGCACCACAACTTTTTGTGTGTGCACGCACGAGTGTTTGTGTGTGTGCGCACCATGACTTTTTATGTGTGCGCGCACGTGTTTTTGTGTGCAGGCGCACGAGTGATTGTGTGTTTATGTGTGTGCTCGCACAAGTGTTGTTGTGTGTGAGCATGAGTATTTGTTTGTGTGTGCACGCGCCAGTGTTTGTGTGACACTTTTATTCCAGTTTAATCAGCTTAAGCAGGGTTTAAATGTGCTTCATAGATAAACTGTTTAAAAAAGAAAATTAGATTAATCGATTAATCATTTAATTTATTGACCGATTAATTGATTATGAAAATAATCGTTAGTTGCAGCTCTAGTTATAACCTCATTCTAATTCAGCACTGCCAGACGACTTACATACTGTCGTTAACCAATAGCACACACTACTACTGCTACCACAACTGTCTCTCACTTGAAAGGAAACTGAAGCTATAGTATTGTTGAACAATCCGGCCCTATATAAAGGCATCTCAGGTGTGTGTGGGTGTGTGTCTGCGTGTGCGGGTGTGTGTGTGCGTGTGTGTGTGTGTGTGTGTGTGTGATTGAAGTCAGTGCTTCAGAATGCTTCTGACTCTCATAAACCCAAAGCCTGGCTGAGTCTATGTTTACACATTAATGCATGAACATTTGGGACAGCTGTATAATGTGTGCGATTCTATAGTTTGATGAATGTTGCTAGGCGACCAAACGGTCAAAGCATCTGGTAATGAAAGGTGGAAAACCAACATGTTAAACATTCCTCCATCTTAATGTTCTCTGCTGTGTTTCTCAGGGCTGGGTTATAACAGTCTAAAATCAGTAGTTCAGCCATTATCATGTTTTACTCATTTATAGGTGCTTTTTATTAAGTTCACTTTGTTTAACGCCACTTTTAGGACACCTGTTCAAACGTTATCAGCAAGCTTTACCATTAAATAACCAAACCGAACGATTCTGAACCATAGAACACTGTCATTGGGGAAAATATGATTTATTTATTATAATAGTATTATTTATTATATTATTGAGTACTACACTTATTTGTCATATTTTGATGACAACTACCTTTTTTTTAGTATATTTTACCAGATGTGGTGTTAGTGATGGTGTTACAAATTTTGGTGATCGTTTTCTAGGGTAAAGAACAAGCAAAAATGAACTTAAATGAGATCTTTTAGTGTGAAAATTGTAGGCCCTAAATGGTTGGTGGATTATAATTGAAAACTTTGAAATGTTTTAAATTAAATTGAGAAAAAAAGAAGAAAAAAACGCAAGCAGTAATACACACTGTAATAGTATACAGAAAAGGTTTTTCAGTATCAAACAATAACAGGTTAGGTTAGCTACAATGGTCTGTACACCTTTTGTTTACTCAGATGTGACAATTATAATTTAAAATTAATATTACTCATAAGCACAGTTTTTTAAGTTAACACAAGAAAAATCCTTAAGGAAAAATCTTTAATCTTTTGATGTTGAAATGATTTAAACATATATATATATATATATATATATATATATATATATATATATATATATATATATATATATATATATATTGCAGCAACAAAAAAAATGTTAAGGTCAATTTACAAATACAATGCAATGATCTTCCTCTTTTCTTTTTTTTTTTTTTAATCTTTTTTAAGATCTCTGACTGAATGGATACATTTACTTTTTATGTTTTAGTTGGATACAGTTGTTACATTTAAACCAGTTATGGATTTCAGTCATCCTGGTTTTTGTATATCCAGTGAAATATATTTTTTTTTCCAGATAATTTTAAGAAAGTTAAAGATATGCATAATATTTGAAGACAACCAATTGGTTAGAATTTGTTACAATCATAGGGGGGTAATGTAAGTGAGACTAAATGCATAAATGCAGAGAGCTGCACAGGATTTAAACAACATTGGTAAAAACAATAGCTATAGTGTTTAAAACTGCACATTTGAATAATTTATTCAATATTTAAAAGAAAATAATAAACTTGTCAAAAAGTGTGAAGTCAGCATTATCCCAAAGATTCTTAAGATACAGTTATGTAACACCAACAAACTTGAGGCCCACGGGCCAAATCCGGCCCACTAGAGCTTTTTATTCGGCCCGCGGAAGGATTTCTATCACTATATAGTTCAGTTCCAAATATTTCAGTCTCTCTAAATCCCCAAAATAAATGAAATTACCTGATATATGTGGAAGTTTGCAATCTTTTTCAGTCTCAAATTATTTGGTACATTTTCTGGTTTGAAGACATAATTTACTGGACAATCCACTTTGGAACTGGCCAAGGTTCACCAAGCAGTCTTCTGTAAAGTGACGGTCACAGACTAACGGATGCTGGATGGTGTGTCGCGTGCTCGCAGGGATAAATTCCAAACACTTCTGGCGAGTCGACTCTTCTTTAGGAAGTTTGAACAAATTCCGAGGACTTTCGCAGTCAAACACGCATTTTTAGTTACCAGACATTATTGTTTGGTACAAAAACAAAGTCAGTTTATTTTCCCTGTGCAGACTGAATAAGAAAGGACAATGACTATCCAAACAGATGTTCTTCGGCCACTCGCATTACTGTAGTCTAGCACCAGGGAGAATGGGCGTGTATGTTCACTGTGGAGGCGCGGCACCAGCAGCAGGTACTTCCTGGAGGGGACGGTTCAGAATTCTAGTGACGTCACTAGCATTTGAATCGCTCATTTTTCAGAAGAGGGCAGAGAAGCAGCTCAGAGAGCAGAATTATTGAGGATTTCTCAGAGATGCAGGAAGAAAGTCCAGTAATACTTTGGGGGGTGTTTTTGATAAGGAATTAACATTGTAACAAGGTTAAAAACTCATAAAAGTTGATTTGCACGATATAGAACCTTTAAGCATGTTTTAAGTCAACTGCAAACATTATTTCTATACGAAATAGCAAATTAAGGCAAATTATTGATTAAATCGCACCCTGATCAGAAAACACTAACCCTTCATTCATCATTATTATTATTATTATTATTATTATTATTATTATTATTACTAAACTGGACATTCATGATCTCAGTTATCCTGATCTAAATGAACACGCCTTAGATGTATTTATATGTTTAAGTAGAAGTATTGTCTGAGCCTCTGCAACACACCAAACATTTAGGAGTTTACTGTTGTATGTCAGGTTTACCATTGCACAGACAAAGCAGGAGAATGAATGACTTATTTATTATAGTCGTTTAATTCAGACATACAGCACTCATCTGCCATTGTACACGTGTGGTTTCCTCAACTCTAATGGACACCACATATACAGTATATTGTTTATAGATGCTGTGGAATCGTGGAGCTGCTAACTGTGTGGGGTTTTTTTCTGCCTGAAACGACAGGTTATTTTATCCAACATAATTTGTATCACTTTTTCTCTGTGTTGATTATTAGTTATTGTGCCTGTGGTGCTTTTTGTGTTGTGATAAGCCATCAAGATACCAACAATGCTTTTATCTTTTGTATCAATCTTGTAATAAAAAGCTTTTTCATGCAGTGTAGATACCTTGACTCTGATTGTTGATTTTTTTTTTTTTTTAAATCTGGTAGTGGTTCTCACCCATGAAGCTACACTCCTTCCCTTGAAATAAAACAACGACAATAACATCAGTCGACTGTTTTTCTCTGGACATTATTAAAAAAAAATTCAAAATATGCTTTTTTTTAAACCAATGATTAAAAATACAACATAAATTTATTTTCGAGATGGGAGCACCATGGGTTGCTTTTGCTATTAAAGTTGTTTATCTATCGCTAGTTGGACTTAAGAAACTGTGGAATTAAAAACGTGGTGAGAGTGCTCAATACGTCATTAGAAATTCAGAGTCCCATGAGTAAGAATATCAATAAAAAAAATAATTGGAGGAAAAAAATGAACCATGGGGATATTTTTCTTTATTAGAACCACAACAACAGTATCATTTACATAGAACAAACCCTGGGTGATCTGCTGGGAACTGATCTTAAATCCTCTTTGGTAAAATGTGAGGTTGAAGAGTGTTAAATGGTGCAAATAAAAGATCATTTAATACCTAGGTTTCCAAAGTGGGGTACGAGTACCCCCAGGGGTACGCAAATTGTCATGTGGGTATGTGAATGAAAATTAAAAACACTGTGACAACATTGGAAACTATAATAAAAATAGTGCAGTTAATGCTAGGTCAATGCTAATCATGCTAGGCTAATGCTATTGCAAGGCTAATGCTAGGTTAAAGCTAATACTAAGTGAATGCTAATGTAAGGTTAATATTAATGCTAGGTTAATGCTATTGCGAGACTAATGCTAAGTTAATGCTATTGTTATCCTAGGATAATGCTAGGTTAATGCTAGGTCAATGCTATTGCTAGGCTAATAGTAATGCTAGGTTAAAGCTAATGCAAGATCAATGTTAAAGCTAAGCTAATGTAAATGCTAAAATGAAGGATAGCTAATGCTAACGCTTGGCTAATGCTAAGCTAAAGCAGGACGACTTGCATTTTTGTCAGGAAATGCAAATATTCTAGTTATTATTATTATTATTATTATTATTATCATCATCATCATCATGTATTATTCCTCAACAGGATAGGTAAAATTCAGGGACAAATTTCACTGTAGTTCTACATTTTATATGACATTATGTTTATTAAGTGTACAGGAGTAGGGGTACATGGCTTCAGGTTAATAAATAAAAGCCTTTCATGTGCTGCCTCTCCCTCAATTGGTTAAATCATATACATTTGAATGAGTGTGGCATCCTCTTATTTGTGATGAAAAAATAATCATTTTTATGGAGCTTTGGCTATTCATCATCATCAATAATTATGGCCAAATGTGTTAAATAATATTTTCATTTGTTATAATTGTTTTTAACATCAGTATAAAAGCTATAACAAGTTAACAACTAAACATCTATGATCTGATGAAATAATTAATACTAAACATTAATTTTACCTCTCAAACAGCCACCTTGTTACGATGCAAATAATAAAGTAACATGAACAACAATGACTTGCTCGTTACTACTAGCACTTTATGGACAACTTACAAGATGACAATGTATTAATCTTAAATGTTAAATTTAGTGTTAAAATTTCAAATGATAATTTCATTAATTCACTTATTATCTGTATCCTGTGTAATTTTCCACTCATTTTCTGTAACCGGGTCAATGACGTTACACTGAGATTTTCTGCCCAATTGCTTTTTTTTTCAGTTAAAAAATGTGTAATTACATAAAAAGATACTATACCTATAGTACCATAGTATAAAAAAACCTCCCAAATTAAAATTAAATGAATAAATAAATACATGTGAAAAATTAAAAAAAAGGAAAATTTAACATTAAATACAAATAAATTAATATACAGTTGTGTGCGAAAGTCAGGGCACCCCTTTAAAAACAGCATATTTTATATATTTAAAAAGTTATATTCATATTTACTGTCTCTCTGGTATATGGGAAAAAAAAGACAATATTGTCAGGAAACATTAATGCATAGTTACATTTTATGTTATAAATTGAACAAAATTACAAAAATGAAAAACATAATTTTGGCATGTGCAAAAGTCGGGGCACCCTACAGCATCAGTACCTTCAGTACTTAGTAACACCCCCTCTGGCAGATATCACAGCTTGTAAACGCTTCTTATAGCCAACAACAAGTCTCTGGATTCTATTATTTGGGATTTTTCCCCATTCTTCCTTGCAAAAGGCTTCCAGTTCTGCAATATTCCTAGGACGTCTTGCATGCACAGCTCTTTTAAGATCTACCCACAGATTTTCGATAATGTTTAAGTCGGGAGACTGTGAAGGCCCTTCCAGAACCTTCAGCTTGCAGTTTCCACAGTGCGAGGCATAATTAAGAGATGGCAGGTGAGGGGAACTGTGGAGGTCAAGAAGAGATCTGGAAGACCAAGGAAACTCTCGGAGAGAACAGCTCGTAGTCTGGTCAGAAAGGTAAACCAAAACCCACATTTGACTTCAAAAGACCTCCAGGAAGATTTAGCAGACTCAGGAGTGGTGGTGCACCCTTCCACTGTGCACCGATACTTGCACAAACAAGACCTTTATGGAAGAGTCTGTAGAAAAAAACCTTATCTAATATCTCATCATAAAATACAACGTCAAAAATATGCAACAGAACATCTACAGAAGCCTGATGACTTTTGGAAACAAGTGCTGTGGACTGATGAAGTTAAAAAAGACTCTTTGGCCACAATAAGCAAAGGTATGTTTGGAGAAAAAAAGGAGCAGCATTTCATGAAAAGAACACCTTGCCAACTGTTAAATATGGGGGTGGATCCATCATGCTTTGGGGTTGTGTTGCAGCCAGTGGGACAGGAAACATTGCTCGGGTGGAGGGAAGAATGGATTCAATTAAATACCAGCAAATTCTGGAGGCAAATATCACAGCATCTGTAAAAAAGCTAAAGCTGAAAAGAGGATGGCTTCTACAACAGGATAATGATCCTAAACATACCTCCAAATCCACCATGGACTACTTCAAGAAACGCAAGCTGAAGGTTTCGGAAGGGCCTTCACAGTCTCCCGACTTAAACATTATCGAAAATCTGTGGGTAGATCTTAAAAGAGCTGTGCATGCAAGACGTCCTAGGAATATTGCAGAACTGGAAGCCTTTTGCAAGGAAGAATGGGGAAACATCCCAAATAATAGAATCCAGAGACTTGTTGTTGGCTATAAGAAGCGTTTACAAGCTGTGATATCTGCCAGAGGGGGTGTTACTAAGTACTGAAGGTACTGATGCTGTAGGGTGCCCCGACTTTTGCACATGCCAAAATTATGTTTTTCATTTTTGTAATTTTGTTCAATTTATAAAATAAAATGTAACTATACATTAATGTTTCCTGACAATATTGTCTTTTTTTCCCATATACCAGAGAGACAGTAAATATGAATATAACTTTTTAAATATATAAAATATGCTGTTTTTAAAGGGGTGCCCTGACTTTCGCACACAACTGTAAGTGGGAAAAAATACAAACGTTAAAATATAAATTCGTCATTAAATAAATAAATGCGACCAAAAAAATTTAAAAAAAATTGTCCAAAAATAAATATAGATTGATAAATATAAAAGAAAATACTAATATAATTAATTTTCATTTTTTAACTCATTTTTACTTTTATTCTTCTTTTTTTTAATTTTGGCAGGTTTGATCCTCCATACTCCTCTTTGTAACTAAATTAATAAATATTTTAATAAAGTGATTAGACATTGAGTGAAGAAGTGAAGCTAAGCTCTCTAAGAAATCAAGAAAGTTCTGCGTGTGTTTGTGGAGTGAATTTCACACGGTGTCCGTTCAACCTGAAACATTTTTTGACTGCTTGCACATAGGTTGCGTGTGTGCATCCATTATTTTGGACTTATTTGGTGTTGCAAAATGTTCATTTTATTTTTATTTAAATGAACATTCATGTTTACCCAGAAATGAAACCCATTCAGCTTTTGACCTCAGTGTGAGGGGGCGCTAGCGCACCAATCTGTTCATTTACAACCTCTAATAATCCGTAGAAGAAGACCCTCCTCCAGTCAACAAAAGGTCAATATTAAAAACACTTTTGTACTGCTAAAAGTTATTTAAGTGTGTTGCAAAACGTATATAAAAATACACCAAAAAAAAAAAAAAGTAGTAAAAACAAACAATAAACACAAAACAAAACAAACACATTTATCATGCGAATGTCCCATAGAATTAAACCAGGGAAATTGCACACAAATATACCTTTTTTATAATACTGCAGAGTACAGAGTATGTTCACCTCTTTGTACATCCAACCTTCAAACACATACTCGTTTGGCCATAATTGACAACTTTACGTAAGCCCCCACTATATGTATACATACTTCCGACGGGCACTGTACTTGTTATTTAAAATACATAAAATAAATGTGCACTCATTGACATATGGAAAAATAAAAGTGGAAAATGAGAAAAATGTTACAAACACTCCAAATCGGAGGTCAAAGGTATGGTTAAATAATAAAGCATAAACATTTAAATATTTAGGATTTTTTAAAGATAAGACTATCACAAGACTCTTAAAACTAGTGCAAATATGATGTGCACACTTAAACTGGGGTGAAAATGCAGTAAAACATGACAGTCATGAGTTCAGTCTCGTCGTGCTGCCATACCACCAGTGACCACTAGGAGGGGTGGTGTGCGCAGTATCAGGAGCAGGTGTCGTGAGGTGAAGCGGCTCCGTGAGATCGGCTCTTTCCGTCAGTCCTCGTCACTGAAGCTGAAGCTGAAGCTGTAGATGTGGGAATGCGGCTGCTGGAGGCTGTGGGCATAGCCGGACACTCAGCGGGGATGAGCGCACGGACAAGGAGGGCCTCTGTGGGTGGCTGTAGCCCAAGTTAGTGCACTGTTGAGGGCATGGGAGAGGAAGGCTGGGCGCTGGTGTAAAAGCGAGCGGACCGGGTGTTCTTAGTCTCCCTTCATTTTGCTGAGGATTTTGTGCCTCGCGGGGGGTAACGGAATGAGACAGGAGCCAAGAAGGATTCCCCAGCACCGTGGAGCTCCGCACTGCAGACAGTGTGAGTACTAACACTGCAGACAGACGGTAGGGCAGTCCTCAGGGACTGGGCTAGTCTCTGCTGGTGTCACTCCTCAACTTTTGGGGGACCTATTTTATTCCCGAGTGGGCGCGTCACAGCTGTCCGCATTCAGGTGCTCACCGACAGGGCGTTTTGTGTTAAATATTCCTGAGTGTTTAGTGCACATGTGTAAATGATTTATTCTGATATTAAAAAAAAAATGAAAAAAAATGAGCATTGGTGCGGTGAGGCACACCTGTTTTAGGCCGTGTGTTTTGTGGAGCCCACAGACTCATCAGCGGATTCATTTCTCAGGATTTTTCTCCTGCCTTTTGTTGCTACGGCGGTTGCTACGGACGACCAGTCAGTCCCAAATCGTAAACACAGGCAGAACTGACGTTAAATAAGGGCACGTACTACTTTCAATAAATCAACACTGACTGGTTAAAGTATGTCTGTCCGACACCGACCATCTGTCTGTTCAAATGACGGACACATGGAGGCTGAAAGTCTGTTAAACCAACCATGTCACCTGTGTAAAACCCAGGCCTGAATCTAACTGTTTCTGTCGGCCTTTGTGTTGATGCAGAGAGGTGTTTGTTGGTCCCAGGATTCAGTTAACTGCTGCCAAGTAGCCAGATTACAATGGATTAGGCAGGCATTTAAAATAGTCACGTTATCCCAGCAGTCCTTGCAGAGTCAGCTACAACAACAGCCTTTAGGCAGACTGCCAAATATGTGCCTGAGGAGAAGTCATGGAAGTGGGCACCAAGTTCCATTCTAAACACACAGCAGCAGCAGCTCTGCTTTCTGTGGATGTTATATAGGCAGTAAAACCAGACTCCCTTTCTGTTGACTGGGATCAGACTGAAAGGGAAAGGTGCTTGGCCTGGAGATCTTTCTACATTTCACCTGATTAGGGCTATTATATTGAAGATCTATGATATTAGAAAAGACACAGCAACATGAAACTGATCACTGAAGCATGGTTAGCATCTCTGCAACTCAGTGATGATGCAGTGTTCAAAAATTCCAGGGAATTCCTTTCTACATGGAGTTTGCATGTTCTTCCTGTGTGTGTGTGTGTGGCTATAGACTCCCATTCTATGCATAAGCAGTGCCCCTCATTGGCCAGTGATGTGATAGGTGCACCACGTGACTCAAAGTTCCGTCAGTTTTATTTTAGCTCATATTTATTTTTAGCTACCCCCCTACCGCTTCTATTTTAACCCTATCCCTAACCTTGGAAATACCCTAATTTCTTTTTTTCATATATGTATTTTTAATGGTGGTATTTACCATGTTAAATATGTTAAAATGAAAACGTATATAAGACAAAAGTTGGATTTGAACCGTACCCATGGTCCAGGGGGCTATTGATACGGAAATGTATCAATAAACACTTCCTTCCAAAAACATGTACGTTCTATTAATCGGATTTCCTGCTTTTCCCATGAATGTGATGCATGTCCCTATGTGTTGTGTTCACCCTGTGACAGCCTGGCTTCCTGTCCAAAGTATAAACTGCGTTGTGCCTGCTGTGAGCTGCGATGGACACCAGGAGACCCTCTATAAGAACCACAGGGATAAGCAACAACAACACAATAACATAATTTTTCTTTAAAATAAATAATTCTTATTGTAAAATTTTAGTCTAAGAATAGATTATCAAAAAGATAAGTTATGAAACACGAGACATTTTTAAATGACAAGAACCTAAATAGTTCAGGAATTGAATATTATTGAAATGAAAGCATTGACTGGCAACACTGACACAACTCTATTAGTTGTGTTTTTATTACCATTGAATTAAATGTTAACATTAAAATGTCTGGGTATAGTCTTGGATAATGTCTATATCTGTTATTGTATCAGCATTTTAATTCTAACATTATCTATACCTTTTTGTATTTCATTTTGTACCATTGGGGAGAACGCAGTTGTCGCAACTCTCTCTCTAAACGACTCTGATCTGAGCGAGTACTAAAGCCCCGCCTCCTGACTAGTCAGTTCTCTGATAAAACGACCTGTCCAATAAAAGGAGGATGATTCTGTCGACACGTCTCTGTGTGGATCTGATGTAACGCTGACAGGAGAGAGAATATTTATTCTTTATTTACCAATGACATCCTATAGGAAACACATAGATTTATATCTGATGGACTGACCTACATTAGTCAGCTGATGAAGCCTGCGTGCATCAGACGCTTTCAGACCGATGAATTGATAAATTAATTAATTAATTCATGTGACGCTGAGAGCCTCATGGCACATTCACACCGAACGCATCAAAAGCATCAGGTTTACATCCACAATATATGGTGGATGCACTTCGAGGAGCGTCGCAGTTTCTCTGTGATTGTGATTGGTCTGACACAGCAATCTCCTCCTCTATCACAAGAGCATGCACGTAGCCAGGCTGGAATTAACTCGCCTAACTTAGCATGTTGTAATGGAGATTCGTAGGACAGCTTCTGTCTGACGGACAATGTTTGGTTAGGTGAAGCCAGCTAACGGAGATAAATCCAGCTTATAATTATCTAGCTTTGTAGTATCGGCCCAAAATCTCTTCCTAAGATCTTTGTTTTCTGTTGCTATTAGATATACTGTTGTCTTTTAGTATCACCATTCATCTCTAACATCTACAGGGTTCTTTACCTCAAAATTTGTTTGTTTTTGTCAGAAAAAAAAACTTGTCAACCTTTATGATGGTCGCCTAAAAATCCCAACAATCATCAGTTTCTGAAATGTAAAGCCTTTCTGCAAGAGGTATTTCAATTCATAATCTTTTATTTTTCTTCACTCATTCATTCATTCGTCATCTGACGATCTTATTCCTGTTCAGGGTTGTGGGGGTCTGCTGGTGCCTATCCCCAACACTCAAAGGGCACCAGTCCATACCAGTTTAGTTTTTCTTCTCCTTTTAAAAAAATAAATACATTGATATCCAAATCAGCCATAATGCAGCCTCTCTTTTTACGAATTTTACATCCAGCAAGTTTTGTTGCTCATTGTACCATCATTCAGGGTCCTGTAGGCCTCTATCCAGCATATTTCTGCTGCCTCCCTGCTCTACCACACCCCATTGTAAGGAGGTGGCTCATTATCAGGCTTTCTGCAGAGCTACGTGATGACACATTTATTAGATTTATATTGGTTGGAGGTGCAATGCTGGACAGTGGCCCTCCATGACCATAGTTACTATCTGTGTCTTACATACTGCATTTAACATGAAACCTGCTGAGTATTACAATCAGTTGTAGAGGAGTGTCAAATGTGGTTGGTGAGTGATTCCTTATTTGTTCCCCCTAACACCTATATGTGTATCAGTGTGTACAACATCACATTAGGATAGATTTCCGCTAAGTGAATGACGGCGAGAATGTAATATGTGTCCTTCTCCTCCTCAGTTGTGAGGTTTGTGAAGGAGACAGCAGCATCATGTTCTACGGTTCTTCCTCGGGGGCGAGTATGTCCCTGCCCTCTAAGAGCCGCCTCAAACGACAGAGCAGGACCCTCACTCAGGTGGGCACACATCGACTTCACCATACGCGCACAAACAACGGGTGTAGTCGACAAAGGAGCTCAAACATGTAGACAATCACCCACTCAAACATATGCCACCATATAACCATATTTTATGTATTTTATTTTAGGTTGTTGTTTTTCTGTTTTGTCTAAATTGTATAATTTCATTTAAATTAATTGTCTTTGGTTCTTAGAGATTTTTCTTTTAAGAAACTGTTGTTTGGAACTTGGGATTTCATTGTGAACTTTGTTGTGAACTGCCTCTTTCATCACCTCGCCCAGATTCCTCTTGGTTGCCTTTCTTTGGCAGGAGCTAATGAGGAGAAAAAAAGGCAAAGCAACATTTTGCTAGGATTTGCATCATGAAATAAACCTGATGACTAAATTTAGACTAAAACTAAGTTGCATTTTAGTCAAAAGACTATAACTAAAACTAAATGAAAATTTGCTGTCAAAGTTAACACTTCTCACAACAGACCTCAGAACAGGCCTCCGAACTATGTACCTCAGTTGGACCAAGGTATAAAGATATGATGAGGCTTGTGGTCATTAGCTATTTGGCTTCTTAACTAAAGTGAGTTAACATGAAGAACACTTTAAAGTGTGCTACCTGCTATGCAAAACAAGAAATTCAAAATGCTGTAATCACAAAAAATGACATACTAAAGTTCCTTTTCTAAAATTTAATATATTACAAATATTAGCACAGAAATGCAAAGCAAAATAAATATGGTTGAAGGTTTGGTAGATGCTAGAATCCGATGCTTTGAATATTTTGATCTTTGGTCCCCAGGTTCTTTATCGTACTTTAAGCTACAGAGATCGGGTTCCAACGGAAGCAGGAACAAACACCCGCGGTGACCGACGCTCTACGACTGAACCCCCTGAACGCCCTGCAGACGACCCAGCTGAGCTTTCCACGCAGAGCTCAGCTCCTGGTGTGTTGAAGATTTTTGGCGATGAAATCTGTGCTGGTGCCAACTATAAAAGTGTCCTGGCCACGCCGCGATCCAGCGCTCAAGAATTGGTGAAAGAAGCACTCGACCGTTACTCACTGAACAAGGAGGCTGCCCACTGTTATGTGCTGTGCGACGTGATCGGGCATTTGGAGGGAGACGGTGGAATGGGAGGAGGAGGGTGGCGGACGGAATGTCTCCGGGCGCTGGGAGACAACGAAAAGCCACTTCTGCTCCAGGAGCTGTGGAAGCCTCGGGAAGGACATGCTCGCAGGTTTGAACTGCGCAGGAGAGCTGAGGTTGAGGAGCTCAATGCCAAGGAAAAAGACACCATCACTGCTGGTGAGGAAACCAATTCAATCACACACACACACACACACACACACACACACACACACACACACACACACACACACACACACACACACACACACACACACACACACACACACACACACACACACACACAGCAGCTGGTCTAACTCCTTTTCTATCCTGTCAAACTCAGCAGAAAAGCTGAGTTCTGCAGTGTGCGCACGTGCGTGCATGTGTGCGTGTGCTGAGATGCAGTGAGACCTTATAATTTCAATCCAAGTTATGAGACTTAATCTTTTTTTGAAAGGTGTTTTTCTCAGTTTTTTGTTGGGGTATACATCATCGCCATAGTGTTCCAACATATAAATGTGGAGAGACACACACAGGTTAACATTTTTCCTGCTGGGGACTCTCAAGATTATTTGTTAGGGTGATGAAAAAGGCAATGCTTTTCAGAGTGTTTTTTTTTAAAGGGGCTCTCTTTAATGCTGTTATCCTGTTGTTAACAGAATTTGATGGCTTTCCACACCTGGTTCCAGAGGAAGTCCATCCATGTGTCCATCCATCCATCAATTTTCTAATGCCCTTGCACATTTTTTTTAGAATCGTGGGGGTCTACTGATGCCTATCCTAGCTCACATCAGGTGCTCGGCAGTGTTACATCCTGGACGGGGCACCAGTCCATGACAGGGCCACATACCCAAAACCGACAACCACTAACACTCACATTAACTCCTACAGGCAATCTAGAAGATCTACTCTCATGGAAGCATAAAAGGAGGGGGTAAACTGCATTTTAAGCACACTGGTCAGACTCTCCACTACAAAGAGATCCAACTGGTTGAGAGCCTGGAGCTAATATTGCCTTGTGCGGTGCGTCCAGTAACATCAACCTTGCTCGCTCCCACTGAACGTGATGACATGCTGAGGCTTTCTAGGGTGGACTCTTCAACCTCCACTTGCATTAAGTTTTGTGTTTTGTGCACAGAAAAGACAATTAACTTTTACACAGTTTAATAACAGGTCATAGAACTCAGCCACTCTCCTTGGCTCTAAAGCCAAAACAATTTTGCTGATCTTTGCCAGTTGGACTGACTTCTCTTGGAGCTAATCGTACTCACATTGGTACCGGATGTCATGACCCAAAAAGTGTGCGAACTGGTCTATATCCATTCTGGTCAGGTTTATTACAAAGCCAAAGTCTTTAATACAGTCTGATACTCCGGAAATGTGTCAATGCTATGGACTTGCAAACATAAAAGGGTTCTCCTCCAGGACCCCACATTGCAGTTTCTGCCTGTGGATGGAGTATCAGCCAGTTCCCTGCTGCTCTGATCCCTCAGTTGACCAAGAAAGAGTTGCAACTTTTGGTCATTCCTCAGTAAAGGACAGTAGAGCTTGGATGTTCTTGGCCTTTAGCAATGGCCCTCGGGGGTAAAGACGAAAACAACTCATTTCACTTTGCAGCGTGAACCTGCTGAAACTCTGTCTGTCTTGACCAACTCTCCAACATCCAGGATTGGGCCCTTTTTATTTTGAGGTGCTCAATGACTTTGACCAATGCATTTCCCAGTTTGGGAGCCAGTGATGTGTTCGGGAATGAGCAGGTTTCACTGTCCTCGCTACGTGGATCTTACCATTTTCAACAGTCTACATATGATCTTTGGATCAATGAAATTCTCCAACTCTTGGAGGGAAGTACATATTCGTGCACTTTGGACCTGCTTGGCGACCTCATCTTCTCTCTGACATGCTGCTGATTCTTGACCGATAGCCTTTCTTTGTTCAACTGCTGCTGTCAAAACTTAGTTATCACAGGGTCACCAGCAACAATATATTTAATGTTATCAGCTTTCATGTAACCAATAATCGAGCACAGCTCTTTGAAGACATCCTGGGTCATAGGGCTTGCATGGCAACACAGGGAGCAGATCATGTTTCTACCCACCCTGTGCCACTCCTCAGTGGGTTTAGGAGGGCACGTCTTCATATGTCTCTTCATGGCCGTCCTGGTAAAAAGCCCCTGGAAGTGAACACGGTGGATGAAGTCTTAAACATCTGCCCTTACGCATGGCCAAGTCTTTGAGTCAGCCCACATTGGCTTGCACAACAGCAGCATTGTGTTGTTGGTTACCATACCCCTTTTCTGTTTTGGACATGTACAAGTATTCTCTGATACTTTTTGGAGTCTTAGTACCTTCGTGAGGTGCTGGCCCATCTTTGCCACAGTTTTTAAGCAGTACAGGCTCATTTTAGGTTTTGTTTAGGATGGAAAAACATTAACCTTGTCCCTTGTCCCGGTTCTTGTGTGTTAGGACATGATATGATGCCGAGGTTTGTGAGCGAGTGAACCTTGGTCTTTCCAAGCTGGAGCTTTGCCCATCAGAAAGTATCTTTTAAGAGTGAGGTCCACAAGTGACACCTGTCTGCATTGGGTGTAAGGACTTAAAGCTCCACTTATTGAAGTCAGCTGTTCTTGATTAGAGCGCTTGTACATCAGACGAGCATTTGGCTGGAATGCCCTCAGGAGGTTATACAATGAACTTGAGAATGTCAAAGGGTCCCCAAGCTGCCCCTTTTAAACACAAGGGTCTCCAATTTTTCATTTAAAAATTTCCCAAATTTCATTTGAGGATATACCTATTTCCATGTCATGCTCGCCTCACGTTACACTTTTCAGCTTTGTTTCCGTTTCATCATCTTTCTCTATTTAAGTAACATTACTGGCTAGTATACTTCCCAAAATCAAACCTATCATTCTAAATTGGGTTAATAGAGTCAACTACTGGTATTATTTTGACATTGTATATGCTTCATATGATTTACAAAACAGGAGGGTTACACAGAAATCATGTTAAATTTAGTCACAAGAGTTATTTTAGCATCACTCTCTGACCTGCAGCCACCCGCTTAATGGGGAAAATACCATGGATATGCGTAATATTGTCCCAAAACATTATTGGTGAAACATTTAATTATGAATCACCCTCACGTTTTGCGCAAAATCCTGCTCAGCTCTTTGCTTGTAGATACTTCTGCCGTGATGTGTCACCAGGTAAGCTGCTCACTAGTTCTACTAATTAATACATATACACTTAATACACCTCGGTAAACCTGTCTTTGCACCAGTGCCTGTTCTGATTCTAATGCAGTCATATCCGAACAGGTTGTTCATCACAACACATTAAAACACACTTCAAATGAAGCTCTGCTTTAGTGAGCGATTTTGAAATGGATCATCAGCAGAATTAGACGTATTTGTCCATTTGTCAATATTTTTAGACATTTCTAGACATTGTCGTTGTCCAGTAAAAAATAGTGCTTAAATGCGTGATATCGTCCCAAAACATACATGTGTGGCATGTGCTTATTACGTTGGAGCCTGATTTTAGATACAGAGAGAGAAAAATCAGTTTTCCACGATCACGGAAAATCAGAACCCCTACAGTAATAAAAATAACCAACATTTAAATACTAACCGGCTGCACATCTTGAATACTGCTAAATTTCACAAAATAGTTTTTTAATGTGATACATTTTACAGTCATCCTGATTATTTACATGGGCGTAAGCTGGCTGCTATGTGCAGTTAGCCCCTGGTAAAATGGCTTCCATTTACTGATCATTCTGAGTCTCCCTTTTTGTACCGACTACCTACATACACGCACGCATACACACACACACACACAAACACAGTGTTGTAAAAGTGCATATAGAGCTCATCGATTGAGCGAAAACTACAGCCATTGAAACTGGAGTTATGAATGCATATGGACTGTTTTCATGAATGACACAGTTGTGGTACTGTAACATGATATCACTTAGCGACTAAAAAGCCACTCCCACGTGTGACATTTTGTCTTTTGATGTATGATGGTACACTGTATTTCAAATGTACTGTAACAGTGTTGATTTTACATCTGCAATGCACCAATATCAACACTGATCCACAGAATGCGTTGTGCGTGTTTGTTTGTCCTTTAGGAAAAGGAAGTAAATGTTAGATGTAGTTTGGGATTGATGAAATCATTTGTCATTTACAAGCAAACCTTTAGTCTTGATTGAATTATTCACAAATAGATTAGGGTTTTCTGAAGTTTGATCAATATAGTATATGTCAGCCCACTCTCAAACAGAGCAAATTAAAGCATACCAAAACTGTCTTTTCTTTTGAAAGCTAGGTTTATCCACACAAATTAATTCACTAAGGTAAAAATAATACAGCCAGCTAGTAAAAAAAAAAGAGTTGTAGTTAAACTTTTGAAACAGGATTGCCGCTTCCGCTCTGTCATTATGTTCATAAAACTCACATACAGTAGCTCAGAATCTCTACCTTCCTCTGTGTCTGTTTTCCTTTAAGTATAAATGCATGTAAAGATCTTGAGTGAATGTTGCACTGACATGCACCATAAGATCACATGTTAAAGGTATGGTATGATTTTTATTGAATACAGAAATACTTCACTGCCAAATTATTTTCATCAACTTTTTTTTACTAATACCAATTAGAATGTCATTAATAGGATTGCATAGGGGTGGAAAATCTCCAGTAAATTTTCAGGAATATTCAAAATGAAAAACTTTAAATGGAAATATTTTATTGGAATTAATCAGAAATTGGGAGTTATTTTGAATAACTGATGATGATATTTTAGATGATGCTACAACTATATATAGGGGCAATTTTGTAAAATTTCCTGTTTTTTTCCCCATTAATTCCCATGTATATTTTTTAACTTTGAAAATTACCAAAATTTTGCAACCCTCGTTGAAATGTTTTATTATTTTCGGTTAATTCTGATAAATTATTCCTATGAACAGTTTATATTTTTGAATATTCCCAAAATTGTTGTCCCTTTGCTTGATAATTAGACAGTATTTAGTATTTAGCACGCTACAGGTTTGTAATTTACCAGTGCATGCCTGTTTTATGTTGTGCATATGGCACATGTGTTCCTTCCTTGCTAACTCTCCCACCCTGCTGTAGGGCTCAAAACCCCACAGTTCCTGGCAGCTCTAATGAGTCGGTCTGGGCTGGGCAAACACAGGAGCTCCCCCCTGCGGTGTGGTCGAGTTGTACAGTCCAACTCTAAAGGTGGGGACTGGCCTCAGGTAGGGTGGCTGTCAGTCATTGCCATGAAGACCGCCTCTACCTGCGTTTGTCACCCGAGCCACCCCCATTGCCAGTGATTTTGAGTGTGCAAGTAAATCTGTGTGAGCCATTGCATGGCCTTGGAAACGTTCAAGTCAAAGTCACGAGGAGCTGTTCAGCCTCACCTTTCATCTGGTTCACTGTTGTCAGTAATGTGTGGCTTCATATACTCCATCTGACTCTGACCCAGATACTGTTGACTGCATTTGTTTGTCAGTCTGCTTGTGTATGGTTAATTTTAGTCATTTGCACTTGTTGTTCTGTGCTCTGAATTCAATAGTGTGTCAAAAAGGCAGCGCTGGCCCAAATTACTGGTGCTACAGATTTTTGAGTACATATTGGAAAATATCTTTATTATGAAACGAAGTGTAACGGAGGCATCAGAAAAAACCCAATGGGAAGATTGGTTTAACTAACCAATGATCTTGAAATCAGTTTAATTATGTAAAAATCTGGGTAAATGTTGATGTCTGAGTAGAAGTACAGTCAGATGTTTGTCAAGATTGAATTGGACTGTACATAAAGCACCGTGCAGGGCATTCAAGCTGTAGTGGGGTGAGTTGGAAAGCATTATTTTTAGCTTGTGCCTCGCAGACACTGAAACACAGTGTTCAGTGGTGTAACTTTCACAGCTCATTAGCACATAAAAAAAAAGAAAACTTTAACTATAGAAAGTTTACACTAATCAGCAATATATCATTGAAAAAGAAAAGATGAAAGCTTATATCTAACGTGCTTCTTTGTTTTTCAACATCTCAAGGTTTTATGTTTTAGATTTTAATCATGATTTATTTATGATACTACATAAGATTCTTTGTAAATGTAAAGATATTTTTAAACTATGTACTCTAAAAAAGAAGCATTGGATTACCATGTTTAAGGGGCTGTTTTGTTTTTCTTTTCTTTTCTTTACCTTGATCCCCTGACTCTTTTCTTTATTATTCTCCTCTTGTTCCATCACTTGCTTATTCCATCTGTTTGTTTCCTCCCTGACAGACATTAATGCCCAAGCTCGTAAGCTCCAGAGGAACAGGGCAAAGGGGACACTGACCCTGCCCCGATCCAGCAACTCATCCTTCTGCCGCAGCCTAAGCGAGACCAGCCTCAACCAGGTGGGCTCTGAGGGCTGAGATTACTGCTGTTCACTTATGCTAAATCTCAAGTGTATTTACATGTGTTTTCAGGTTGGAGTGGGTGATGAGCCAAAGCGATATTATTCCACCCTGCCAGGACCCTTACGGGGTCGAGAACGTGACGGACCATCAAGTGGTCGTAGAAAAGAGGAGGGGAATCAGGGAGGGGTGAGGCACTCACTCTACCAGTCTCCTCATCTTCTGCTTCTCCAGGGATTCAATCGGCAGGTAAGAGTAGTGAAGGGAGAGTTTCCTTTTTATTTTTCAAACTCTTTTTATTTCAACTTTTAGGAACATACAGGTACACAAGAACAGCTTGATGGTTATGCTTTATATATGTTAGCATTGCACTCATAGTACCTAGATATAAAATTTTATATATATATATATATGTACAGATACACAAGCATATATACATACACAAAAGGCATGAATAAGAGAAAAAAATAAAAAAGAGTGAATAATACATTGTTTAATATCTTTATAGGCTAATTATTATCCACCGCCACAAAGTGTGGATGGGGGTTAATAGGTTTGAGGTCCGTCCGTCTGTCAGTCCGTCCTTTCGTCTGAGTTAAAGGGGACAGCTTTTCTCAGAAAATGTTTAAGAGAGGATAACCAAATTCGATGTGTGGCTTCAGGGTATCAATTCCTTGATGGAGTTAGAAAATGAGAAGTGTGTAATTATTTTTTCCGGAGTTATTGCCCTTGTGCTGTTTTTTTTACTCTGTTTGAGGTAACTTCAAAGGGGACAGCTTTTCTTATCAGAATCAGAATTCCTTTTTTAATTTATTAATATATTAATTAGAAACCGTTTAAGATAGTTAGTAATTTTATATTCTGATGTCATATTATTTACTTACAGTATGTACACATCTAAGTTCTTAGATTTATGACATTTAGGAAAAGGTTGTGAGTTACAATGACAACCAATCTGGCGGGGATGTTGCTGACTATGTCTTCTTGTTGTTATTAAAGTAGTCTATAAAAGGTTGCCAGGTTAAATTGAAAATGTTTACCTTTTTTATCAATAGAAATAAAATTTTCTCCAATGGTCAAAGTTTTATAATTTCCTCCAGTAATGCCAGGTGTGTAGGAGGAGTTTTATTCTTCCAGTGAAGGAAAATCAATCTTTGTGCTAATAGTTTAACATACAATATGATATTGTGTTGGCATTTTGTGAGTTCTATTGATGCAGGCTTCACCCCAAACGATGCAATCAATTTATCAGGATCCACTGGTTTCTGCATGATCTCAGAAAGGGTTTTGAATATCCCCTCCTGTATCCAATAATGAGAGGGCAACTCCCAAACATGTGTGCTAATGTAGCGGGTTTCTGACCATACTTTTCAAAAGGGGGGTCCACAGCTTGAAACATTTTTGATAATTTTGCCTTTGACAAATGTAAACAATGCAATACTTTGAATTGTAGCATTCTGTGCCTTACACACCCCAAAGAGGAGTGAACATACGTTCATTTCCACTCCCGAGTCATCCTGCCAGGCTCTTTGGAAGGGGTGGAGAATGGTGATATTTTCTAATTGTGATAGTTTACTATAAAGCCTCAATATGGAACTTTTCCTCAAAGGTTGAGATGATGGGAGTTCTTCTAAGACGTTGTCAGGGGGCTGTTTGGGAAAGCCGAGGCCTGCCTTGTCTTTTATCAGCCAAGAGTAGCAGCTCTTCATGGCTTTCAACTGAGCTTCTGTCCAAACTTCCTCAGTCTCCATGTCCATAGCAGAACTTTGACCGTCGTCTCCCTCTCTTCTCTCTGTCCATGAGTCCTCCTCATGTCGCCTGGACAGTTCTCCTCTTGTGTCAACAAACAGGACACAGGATTAGCATCATTGCTACAGGTGCTGCTACTCACTACGCCAGGGGTGCCGAATCGTGGTCCTCAAGGGCCCCTATCCAGCATGTTTTAGATGTTTCCCTCTTCCAACACGTGATTCAAATGATTAATTCATCATCAAGCTCTGCAGAAGCCTGATAATGATCATGGTCATTTCAATCAGGTGTGTTGGAAGAGGGAAACATCTAAAACATGCTGGATAGTGGCTCTTGAGGACCAGGATTGGCCACCCCTGCGCTACGCTAATTGCTGCTGCGCTGCTCTCCTCCGCGATTTCCACAGAAACAACCTTGGTCTTATTTACTTCAGGCTTAGCTTCACTTATTGGTTTAAAAAAGGTCTTTAAATCCAACAGCCTTTTTTTTTTAGCCATTTTCTACTATCTTATAAGCTTACAGAGAAACAATTTTTGCACAAAATCACACTTTAGACGTAGCGTGGCTGTGGCCTGACTGTCCTCTATCTTCCTCACTCGCGCTCAGTTTTTACATTCAGTTTTGTGTGTACAATGAAATTTCTGGTGATTTCAACTCAATAAAAGACCCTGCTGTCCAAATATAATACTTCAAAATTTAATCAAAACACCTAAAAGCAAATGAGGTGCTGAAAATAAATAAATAAATAATTGAGGTGCTGGATCCAATCAAATAAGTGCCGGTCAATGTCGGATCTTGCTCCAGCAGGATTTGGCCCAAGTTAAGCTCTGGTTATGTTTGAAACCACAGTAATGTCTGAGAATGGGGCTCAAAATGCTTTGTCTGTGTGCTTCAGGACTGCCTGGTTTACCTCCTGAACAGAGAGCAGCATACAGTTGGTCAGGAGACCCCATCAGCTCGTCCAAACATTTGCCTCTTTTCTCCCGACATTTTGCCTCTCCACTGCCGACTACGCCGCGTCCCTGCACCACGTCGCCACACCAGCAACAACAAAGGAGAGGACGCCACAGAGAGATTCTGTGTCGCTGTGGAACCTGTGCTCAACGCCACTGTTCTGGTGAACTTTTCCCGCTGCGAGCGCTCCACCACACTAAGACATGGGGACCTTCTTTCATTTGGAGCACATTACATATTCCTCTACAAAGACCCCACTGGAGCCAAACCCCTGCCTGCACAAACCTTAGCACGCCTGCGCACACTCGGACAGCTGTTTGATGCAACAGCAGAGGAGGGGGAGGGCGGGGCACCAACGTGTAAGATGTGTGGCTCTGTGTTGAAGGACCGAGCAGCGCAGGTGTCCAGTGCTCCTGCCGTCAGACGTGGCTTCAAACCTCACCTGGTAAAGCCACGAAGCGTTGGGACATCAACAGGAGGACCTGTTAGTGTGTCGGGAGGGGAAGGAGGAGCGCGATCAGGGTTGAATCAGAAAAGGAGGCTTCAGCTGGAGTTTGATCAGGCTCACGAGGACCAGCTATTGAACAGGATCATTTCACTCATAGAGCCTGGAGGTCAGTCACCTGAATTACAACTTTATACACGATGTGATGTCAACATCAACACATTGCACATTACACGTGGAGAGATTGTCAGTTCAGTTAGCTTGTATTACTTTGATCATTGTTCTTATGCTTAAAAATGATGATGATGATGATGATGGACAGCAGTCAAACTGAAGCTTTCAACTATAAGAATATTAACGCTGCTGGAGACAAAATCTTTTCAGCATAGAAAGACATAGTGTAGGTCTCATAGATGATTTAATCAAAGATCATTTGCCTTCACTGTAAACACTCTCTTATTGACTTTTTTGGAAAAGTTTCACACATTGCATTGTGGGATGTGGAGTCTCATAAACTAATGCATAGAAGTGTTTTCCTTCAATGTTACTACCATTTCTTGTGTTTCTTTGAAAGACAAGGAGGACAGTGATTCACTTTCCTTTTTTTTAATAGCGCTTTAGGACCACCAAGGTAGTCCTAAAGCGCTTTACAATATCATTCACACTCAATGGGACTGAGCTGCCATGCAAGGTGCTAATCAACCATTGGAAGCAACTTAGTGTCTTCCCCAAGGACACTTCGACACATAGACAGGTACAGATCGGGATCAAACCCCAAACCTCTGAATCAGAAGATGGCCCCCTTAACTTTACATTGACCATTGTTTTGCCTCAACTTTCAGTGTGAAAACACCAGAAATGTGTTGGGAAGTGCCTAACACAGTGTTTGGAGGCAAAAATAAGTAATTGAAGTAAGAATGAAGTAAAACACATGCATCAGTTTATATGACTCCACATCCCACAATGCAACGTGGGAAACCTATCCAACAATGTCAACAAATGGAGCATTTAGATAAAAATATTTTGAGGATCAATTTACAACTTTTTATATAGTATATATAATTTTCAAGCAATTGATTTTTGATTTATTGAATTTTGAAGCTGACTCCGTCTTCATCAGATAATATTTTTTTCCGTCTCTAGCTTTAAACCAAATAGGTATAGATGGGACATTAACATCAATCTTACCCTCGATATTACCCTTGCAAATATCAAAAAGTAGTGTTTCCATGTACCCTTGTGTCTTCTTTTATGCTGAGTCACTGCACGGATGGCACTACTAAAGTTAAAATAAGACTGTCCGGGATGTTTTGTTCACTCCTGTGTATCTCTGCTCAGGTGACGACCACAAGCTTACTCCTGCCTACCTGTTGTGTCTGTGCATACAACACTCAGCCTCAACCTTCCCACCTGGGAGTTTTGGGAAACTACTGCTTAAGATTGTGCGACGAATCCAGACCATTGCATGGGTCAGTGTCTCTGTGTCTGTGTCTGTGAGCTTTGATCTCTGCTCAAGATGAGCTCATGGAACCTGAACCTGAGCCTACACATCACACTGAATGGTTAAACAGCAAGGCATATCACATTTTAAACCCCATTACAAGCATGCATGTGCACGCACACACACAAACACACACGTTGAAGTGTAGCAGCAAACAAACTGTTGTGAGTACAATGTAAGTACCGTAAATATAAGTAACAAAAACACGTTAAAATCCTAAGGGACAATATTAAACACACACTTTCACGACTCTTTGGCCTAGTTTACACTTTTACGCTCCTACTTTACAAATACATTTCCATACATTTAAACTGATTCAAACCAGAAAGAAGCTTTGTTCATCTTATCAATAGTGAAAATACAACATTCTGGGTAATTTCATCTTTTATTTGCATGCATTTAACCAACTCAGGAGCTTGCAGCACTAATGCATGGAATTCAACAAACAGGTGGCAAGTCCACTACAGGGCATAATCACATTCTAATTTCAACGTTTTTATTTATTTATTTATTTTATTTGTGTATGTTTAGGACATTGTGATTCTTCTTGATCCATTCTCTGTGTGGGTGGAATCCGTCAACCATTTATCCATATCCATGTATTTGCTTTTTAAAAATCCTACTGTGCACTTCAGTAATACGGACGTGTGTTATTTAAACAGTTTGAAGCTATAACTTTGCTGAAAGGAAATGCTTCTTAATTAATATAACAATTTCATATGTCTCTGATTATTCTTCATGAAACCAACCCCAGGTTTTTGCTGACTAATTCATGACAATACCTTGATTATGGGCCTTTGCTCCTAGAGGAGTTAAGACACGCCCAGTCACAGCAGCCCAGCCCCACAGCGCTGCGCAGTTCCTCATGGAGCTGCCAATCAATGCTCACTGAGGGTTGTGAAAGGAGGAAATCAGTCCCTCCTCCCATCTTTTCTAGGGGGGCCAACAGTCACGATTAGTGACGTCACTGATCTGATCTCAGCCAATAGCAAAATTCAATTGTAATAGCGGCATTCAACCTATAGGGGGCAGTCACTCTGACATTTTACAACTAAATACACTAAATTTAAATACTTAGACTAAGATATGAAGAGTGGGACTAGGATCAATAAACTACATTACTTTGTAACTAATCATATATGAATTCAGCAGAAAAGAAGTGGTTTAAGGGCATACTTACACTTTAATATCAATTAACAATTCATATTATATTACATTAAAATATATTTGTATCAAGTTGAGAGTTTTCTAGTCTGTGTGAATTTGACTGTGGTATTTAATTCAGCAGACTTCAAATAGGACCATAGAGCGTGTGTCACATATGCACATCTTAAATGAGCACCTGTGCGTGTGTGTGTGTTTGTGTGTGTGTGTACTGTGTGTGTGCGTTTGCGTGTATTGTGTGTGCACTCTTATCTTGCAGGAGAGGACAAAAGAGCTGGCTCAGAAGCAAGCTCAGCAGTGAGTATCACTTTTCCAAGTTGTGGTAAGAAGAGAAGTAGCTTTAGTCATCATGTGACTATTCTGAGTTGGTAGGTTAGTGAATAAAGTGAGTCAAGCACTCAGCTATGTTTAATCTCTCACTATGTCTGTGTGTGCCCCCATAAAGCCAGGACCCGGCCTCCCTGTCTCTGCTTAACATCTCAGACTTAGTCCCAGACTTACAGACCATATTCTTCTGGATGTCCAACTCTATTGAGATCCTGTACTTCATACAGCAAAGAGTGCCTGCATACACACACAGCATAGAGACACTACAAGGTAAAAACACACAACAGTGGAACAGTCACTAGTATTGAGTTGTTTTTTTTTTCTGAATCCATCAACCTTCTCTCCATCACTTGTGCGTGTTTGTGTGTGAGTAGGCTCCAAAGAATCATTGCTGTCGGCAACCATATCAGCCAATGAGGAGGCCATGACAATCTTGGAAGAAGTCATCATGTATACTTTCCAACAATGTGTCTACTATATCACTAAGGTAATCCTGTCACCATGGCAACAGTCCCATTTCCTTTAGTGTTTCCAGTTTAACTTGTTATATAATGAAATCTTAAAATGTACTTCAGGTGAGACCACATCCATGTGTTTTTTTTGTCCCTAGGCTCTTTATGTGGTGTTGCCAGGCTTATTGGACTGTAATCCCTTCCCAGTTGACAGCTCTGAACCCTGCTGGAAAGGAGGTGTAGGATTTCCTGAGCCCATTCGCAGGGTTTTGCAGGTCAGCAGTTGTGTATATTGTGTTGCCAGAGTTTTTGATTCATTGTCACGTTGGTGACAATAATTGCTGTAATAAATATTTTGTAGTTTTTGAATAAAACATCCTTGTTTTAGGGCATTGTGGTCATTTTTACCCAGGTTTACCCTGTCTGCGAAAGTTTGAAGAGCTCATGAATTTGCTTTTTAAGGGAACATTAAACGTTTGTGGCTGTATTTCTTCAAATGGAGTCTGGGGATCCAGGGTGTTCAGAATGCAGATACTTATACAACATGTAAAACCATCAGAGCGGCATCTGATTGGCTCCAAATGTTTTGTGTAGCAGCGCTTTGACCTAAAACCAACCAATCTCATGTAGAGTGATCTTCACCATGAACAAGATTAAAAAGTCCAGGAAATAAATAACATGCAAGGCTTTGCATGACACGATCCATTATTTATGTAAACCGTCACACCATTGGAGGTAAGCTACGTCTGTCACAGCTGACCTGAAAGGCTCTGATCTGGGTTGGGGTCAATTATAATTGTAATTGTGTAATTGATAATTCATTACAATTATGACATGATTATAATTGTAATTGGAAAAAAATCTGACTGTGTTGTATTTGAATTGTAATTGAGTTCAGATAATTGACATTGTAATTACCATGGAAATTTTATATTTGAAAATTACAAAAAAATTATTTAAATAAATAAATAAAAATATCTAAATAAATGATATAATTCTATAAAACCAAATAACTTTTTTTTACTGTATTTTGGAAGTTCTATAAACGCTGTCATTAACAATTTAATCAAACCAAACCTGAGTAAGATATTAATACCAATATTTTCATGAACAAGGTAACCAAGAGGTGAAAAACAAATTGCATGATAGATTATATTTTTTTGTGTATTTTACAACTGATTTAAGACATGGTTTAAAACTGACCCGTTATCCTAGGAGATGCTAACAGAAAGCTAACACAAGAGGAAGCTTAATTTTTATATGGTTATTTAGTAAAGGCTCAGTGATTGAGAACGTCATTGTAATTTGCTTTCAGGAGAAAAATAATACTTGTAATTTTAATTGCAATTGGTAAAATGCTGGTCACCATAATTGTAATTGAGTTGCAATTGAATATGGGTATTTAAAGACATAATTGTAATTGAAAAATGTAATTTTTAACCGCAACCTTGACTCTGACTGAAGCGTAGCTCACACATTGCTCACAGGGCTTTTCTAAGCAGCACATATTTTACACAGGGGAATGCAGTGATTGGATAGCAGAGCCCTAATTGAATCCATGAATCAACATGGAGAAATGATCTCTGGTTGGTTCTTATAAAACATTTGAGACTACGGTACCTACAGGTTGAGTTGAGCTTGGCAGGGACCTGTGGAGAGGCTGGTGCTCATAGTCAAAGAGCTTTCATGGAATATGTATTTCCTGATTATTCCAGAAAGATAAACTATATATATAAAGTATATAAGGCATCTTCCCACAAAGGATGCAGGCGATCATAGTGAAAAAGAGGCAAAATTAAGCCTGGGATATTCAGTTTATACTTTTTCTCTGCTTTTTAATGCTGCCACGACTGACATTATACTTCCTGTATACAGTACATTGGGTTAATAACAAGATGATCCATGTTTGAAACCTTACATTGAAGATTTTATCATTTAATGACATAATTTAATTTTTACTAAAATAAATTAAGAGGAAGGAGAATAAAAGGGGGAGGTGCTAGAGTCATGCCTACCTGCAAGTCTGATGTGTATGAAGAATCAATATCATTTAACAGAGAGTGGTCTCAGAGAATATTGATGTTTTACTTTTCTCTTCTGTGCAATCACTTTTTTCTATTATTGAACTGAAATCATCTACAATTTTAGTCTTGTAGACATTTTAAACCTGGTGTGTGTGTGAAATTATTTTTCAAATTAAAAGAATAGTAATAATAAATGAAAGTTTAAACAGTAGGTGTTAATGGTTCTTGTTCGTCTTTATTTTACACTTGCGCAGACATATGACAAATAGAAGCTTAGTAACATTTGTAAATGTATGTGTGCACATGTAATTTAGGTGTTCCAGGCTGCACAGGAGCTCCTGCAGGGGTACCAGGTTCACCCGGAGATCCAGGCTCAGATGTTTGCTTACCTCTTCTTCTTCGCCAATGTGTCACTTTTTAACCAGCTAATGGACAAAGGTGAGGTTAAAATCCTGCTCACTCAGTGTTTTGTCCATTAGGCCTCCCTGAGAGAGAGAGAGAGAGAGAGTGAGCGATAGTGCACATCCTTGTGTCCTTGTCAGCATTTTGAAAGGGACTCACCTAGATTTGTCCTCAATGCCCTTGTCCTATCTGCATTGTTATGCCCCCTCCTCCTCCTCCTCCTCTTCCTTCACCTTGTTTTCCTTCCTATCCGGCTATCAGGAGGTGAGACGAGGGAGAGTAGAGGTGTGAGTGTGTGGAGGCCAGGGAAAAGAAGGAAGGGGAAAAGGGCATGAGTCTGGCAGGCTGCTCAGCTGTTGTGGTGACCTTGATGATATTCAATTACACTGTCTTAATATGGGACGGGAAAAAAGTCATTTGTTTTCAGCTACGGTACATGTACAAGTCCATTTAGCTTACTCTCACTTTATAAAGACACACACACACACACACACACGCACACACGCTCCTACTCCCCATAAGTCTTCATTAGCTGCTGGAGACAGCAGAGATCACATGTCTGGCAAAGGGGGAGAGGGAATTACTTTTTTATCCACGAGGGGGTCTTCTGTGTCCTTGGCATCATCTCCACCTTTCTCTCGCTCTCCCACTCGATTTGTCTGTCTGGATCTCTCTTTCTCTCCTACATAGATTTGTTTTGTCACTCATTGATATTTCACTGCTGACGGTGTCCATGGCAACAGTGAGGTGAGATTGTAGGGATGCTTGCACCAGGCGTTCTGCATCACAGAGATGCACACAAATAATCACACCACGGTACCGACTGTTAGATGTGGCTGCATGTCACAAACAAGGTGTGACAGAAACATCTTGAATGAAGGTCGTGCGAAAGCTCTACTGCTTCTACGCGTCTGTAACGCAGTCGCCATGAAGCATTATGACACTTTATCAAGAGGTTAAGTGTTGTCTCGTCTGTTTGCAATTCCTCACACATAGATTACTTGTATGCCTAGACTTAAGCCTATTACAGAGGGGAGGGTGTGTGAGTGCATCCTAAACATATGGTAGAAGAATGTTTGAAGGATGTGCAGCCTGTAGTTAACGCTGCTGGTTCATTATCTGCCTGATGCATCCCATGTCGCTTCCTGCTTCAGGTTGATCTAATGTGCTTATCAGGTATGAAGGGATAGAATTAAATGCATCTACACCAAAATGTGTTTTTTGTTTATTATATAATAGGTTTGAGCTCCTTCCGTCCGAGTTAAAGGGGACAGCTTTTCTCGGAAGCTGTTTAAGATAGGATAACCAAATTCGGAGTGTGGCTTTAGGGTATGAACACCTTGATGGATTTCGACAATGAGAAGCGCGCAAAGGTTTTTTCCGGAGTTATTTTCCTTGTTCGGTTTTTTGGACTCTGAGGTATCTTCAAAGGGGACAGCTTTACTCAGAAACTGTTTAAGATAGGGTAACCAATTTTGGTATGTGGCTTCAGGGTATCAGTACCTTGATGGAGTTCGAAAATGAGAAGAGTGCAATTATTTTTTCCGGAGTTATTGCCTTGTACTGTTTTTTTTTTTTTACTTTGTTCAAGGTATCTTCAAAGGGGACAGTTTTTCTCAGAAACCGTTTAAGATAGGATAACTACATTCAATGTGTGGCTTCAGGGTATCAATACCTTGATGGAGTTAGAAAATGAGAAGTGTGCAAATATTTTTTTCCGGGGATAATGTCCTTGTGCCGTTTTTTTACTCTGTTCGAGATATCTTCAGAGGGGACAGCTTTTCTTTGAAACCGTTTAAGATAGTTGGTCATTTTATATTCTGATGTGATAATTTTTTCTTATGTATACATCTAAGTTCTTAGATTTAGGACATTTAGGAAAAGGTTGCGAGTTATAATGACAACCAATCTGGTGGGGGATGTTGATGACTGTCATCTCGTTTTTTTTGCTGTTGGCTTTATTGTCACATTTGTAAAGTGAAAAGTAATCTCAATAATAGGTATTTTTATTGTTTTTGATTGTTATATATCAAAAAGTTTAATATGAAGGTAAATATGTTACATAATAGAAGTTGTAGACGTGATTTGAGAATTTTTAGAATGTAGAATTCCCCCTCCACACACACACACAGAAGAGCGGGGAGGGAGGGGGGGAAAGGTACAAATCTTTTTAACAACAGACTTCTTGAAAAATGTCTTGCAAAACTCCAGCAGCTAAGATTCACGCAAGAAAAGTAGTTCGTACAGCTGTAACGGCAGATTTGAGAAGTTGTAACCGCAGAGTTGTGGTTATAAACTGGATAATAGGCACGATTAATAAAAAGAATTAAAAGAAACATGTGAGTTCATGTTGAATTACAAGTTTGTAGCTGTCATTTTATTTTTGTAAATATCAGTCTACACATTTGTGAATATTTTTTATGTGACTTCACATTCAGATTATGCATCTGTGAATATTTTCATTGGGTTTTAATTGTAACTACAGGTTTGCATTTTTTCCCATTATTTGTGACATGGATTTAATTTCACGTGTGCGGATTTTTTATACAAGTTATCACATCACATTCTACAAGCTCTCCCATTTTGCAACATGTTTACCTTCATAGTTTAATAGCAAAACTTATCACTTGTGGTAATTACAATACAAAGCAGGCTGAAATTTGTAAAACAGAAAAAAAATTTCTCTTTAAATTATAATTAAAGGAGCAAGATGATGAAGTAACTTTATTTTGTGCGCTTGTACTCTATAGTGTTTACCTACTTTGTGAAAATTAGTAGCAGCAAACAAACTTCCTCTGCTACTTTACAGAGATACTGTACTACATCCAGCATCATAATCAAAGCCCTATTCTACTGGGATAGGTTAGTGCATTAATGATAAAAAAAAAAAAAGATGAATACTGTAGATGTGATGTGATATAGATCTGACAGGTAATGTTCCGATACAGAAAGGGTTACCCATCAGGGTGGTAAAAAAAATTGATAATTATGAATCAAATCTTACATTTCCAAATATCAATTATTTAAATTTTTTAAATTGTAATACAAACCAGGCATTATTGATTGAAGATCAATAATTGAAAATGTTATAGATAACCATCAGTAATCAAAAATCAGTTTGTATCATAATTGAATCAAGACTTCAGTAATCTGAATCAAATATAATCAATTGATTGGGCTGATTTCCCACCCCCTAGTTACCAGGTGGAAGACATGCTGTAACTTTTGATTAATGGTTGGTTGAATTTGCTGCAGGTAACATGAGCATCACTAAATATTGAATGTGTGTTTTACAGTATATACAGTATCTGCTCTCTGGCCCAGAACACACACATGTGAAACCACTGATAATCGAAAAAGCTGGAATGAATGAATGAATGAATGGACAAGGATAGGACAACTATTTATGCTGCTCCTTTTGAAGCCCATGTGAAATAAAACCAAAGCAGATCAGTCTAGTGCAGTGGTTCCCAAACAGGGGTATGAAAGACGTATGAAATAGTTGCTGCTCTACATATTACAGCATTTAGCCTAATTAATCATGGAATAAAATATTCTACTTGTGTGTTCCTGTATGTTCTTGTGCTGCCTAAATCTAGAAAAGAGGTTGGTTTCTAAGTGCTTTAGAAATACTTTGACTTCTCGTAGGTTGAGTTTAGAGTTATCTGAAAACCTCCATTCACCACTTAACTCACTCAGTGCCACTGATGAGATAACTCGTCAATTCGAATCCAAACGGTCAGTGCCATTGACGAGATAACTCGTCATTTGCATTTTTTCACGGGATTACTAGAAAACACCCTGGCGGAGGTCCCTCATCAATATCTAAGCTGTGGGTCGATGTAATTACCAACTGTGCCTTGAAGATGACAGCAGTGTACCTTTAGATGAGAGATTAGCCACTGATGCTACAATTAGTTGGGGAGGAGAAGCAGGAACGGTGAGATTATGGCGCTATAGAGTGATATTGTGACGTATCCAGCAGCTCACAGCACCACATACTAACACAGAACATGTGTGGACCTGAGTGGATTATTGATGATGTTGAGATGGTGAGATGAAACCATCAACTAACAGGGCTAAACGGGTCATCCCTGCGTGTCGGGAGGAGGGGGGTACAAAATACCCCCAGCCTGTGAGCCAGATAGCAAAATAATAGGTGACACGTGGGAGGTAGCAGCGCACCTTTGGATGAGAGATCATCCGTGCTCAGCAGAGCTCAGAGGGAGAGGAGGAAAGGCGTTTATGAGACAGAAAATGGCGCTACGTACAGAGTTAACGTTCCCAGCAGCGTACACTCGATAATAATAATAATTTTGCCATCAAAAGCCGTTGTTTTTTTGTTTTATATAAGGAAACAATGTTCAGATGTTAGAGTTGTCACTAAAGCAAAAGAAATAGCTTTAAAGTCACTGACAGGGTTTTTTTTAGAAAAAGGCTGTTTTTTCAGCTTTTTGCTCTGAAACTGAAGATTTGTGTAAAACTTGCTTTATTCAACGGCTGATTACAAAAGAACGAAATGAGCCAGAAACAAATTATTTTTTTTGATGAAAGTAGAGGCTTCAATCTTTCAGGTGTCAGATTTCAGATAGTCATAGTAGCAAATATTCTGTGGTTCTTTAAAAATCAGTCAAAATGCTCAAAAACGGCTGGCACTGAGGGGGGTAGAAAATCTGAAAATGGCTGGCACTGAATGAGTTAAAGGTTCCATATCATGCTATTTTTCACCCATTTCCACTTGATCCAAGAACCCCAAAAACATAGTATTTGAGGTTTATTTTCTCAAACTCGCCTGTTTTCTAGAGTTTTAGCCTATGAAAAGTCACTTTTTGAGCAACTCTACACAAACAGGCTGATTTGCGGCCGACTTGTGCATGAGTGGGCGTGTCTATAGACGGGACACTGACTTCCTCCTCTCTGCACGGTGACGTAGGGCCAGAGGATGGCCCGCCCTCCTCCCACCCACTCCGTAGCTGAGCTCATACTGCTTTATAAACATGAGACAGAGCGTGGGGGCGGGGTGTTCGCCGTTACATACATAAACTGTAGAAAATATATACATAGCACTGCGCGAAGGATGCTGAAATGCTCACCTTCGTGTAAACATGTCTGTTTACATGTCAATCACGACATAGAGCTTCCTGGAGGCGCGGTTTTAAATTTGTCATCAAAGTGGGAACGCTTCATCAAATTGGAGCGAGGTGTTTGTGCTCACCCTGCAATAAGAAAGGAGCAAATCACCCTCTAACAATTGAGGGAATCAATGAAAAAAACACTTTGGGCATGTGTATGAAGCCCAAATAACACTTTTATCATGTCCATTTAGCTTAACATGGGCCCTTTAAGAGCGGGAGCAATTCACTAAAGACAACAGTCCCCCGTGGTAGCACTCAAAGCATTTATTCAGTTCTGCACTGGATCATTTGTTCTTTGGTTTTACAGGTTAATCACAACTCAGTACAAAATTAACGTCTGCATCATTTTTACACACACACACACACACACACACACACACACACACACACACACACACACACACACACACACACACACACACACACACACACACAGTCCTTTATTCTCTGACATTTGTATATGTTTACACTGTTTTCCTGATTAAATTGTGTGTGTGTGTGTGTGTGTTGTAGGTCCATCCAGAGGTTGGTTCCAGCGCTCCAAAGTATTACAGATACAGGCATGTTTGCGGATGGTCATGGAGTGGGCCAGCCGCTCTGGGCTTGGACATATGGCCGAGAAATTCTTCACTAAACTAAACAGCACAGTGTCCATACTGGCCACACCTCCACAGCAGATCACTCAGGTAACTTACTCCTACATCATGCTGATCTTTTTGAGTTGCAAGGTTCAGAACTTAAATTTGTTCAGGTTTAAATGTAGACATTAGCTTTGAGGAGAGCTGGGCAATTGTTCTTGTTACAGGGGCCACAAAAATGTGTTTGTCTGATTCAATAACTACATTATCAATATTCATGTCATTATTTAGAATAATGACGAATCTGAGCAATAATACAGAAAACAGTAAAGAGTACGTGTATTTTTGTTATCTTTTTGCTATTTTTTGTGTTTTTGGTTGGTGTTTTGTATAATTTTCAGTTATTTATTTGAAGTCATCTTCTGTGTCTTTTGAGTAATTTTTTTTGTATTTTTGTTGTCATCTTTGTGTATTTTTGTATGTTGTGTATTTTTGCTGTTTTTATGTATTTTTTTTTTTGTTATTTTGTGAACAAAATTAGATTATGGTTCGCATGTGGCCTCTGGGCCACCAGTTGCACATGTCAGGCTTACAAAGTAGTCTTTGATACTACTAACAACTGATGGTGGTGGACGAGTGGTTAAGGTAGTGGGCTTGTAAGCAGTTTAAATTCAACTTGGACCATCGCTGTAGGACATTGAGCAATTCCCTACACTTTGGCTGCCCATTGCTACTCAGGGATGGCTTAAAATCAGTGAACAAACTTTGTGTATGTACCTGTACATGTGTGACAATGAAATATATTCTAAATTCACTCACTATATAAAAACAATATTGTAAACTCTGACCTGAAATCCTTTCAGATAGTAAAAGTAAATGATGTCCTGGACCACGCTACAACTGAAAACAAATGTCCTTGTTTTATGTATTCCCCTATTTTGTGCACAGCTGGGTTGGCGAGCATTGTCCAGTGAGCACCCGGCCCTAAAACCAGTCCAGCTTCACAGGATTCTAACCCAGTATCAGCTGACTGCTGAGATCGGCTCTGTTCCACTTTGGCAGCCCAGCAGTGAAGACGAGGCCTATATATACAGAACAGGTACAGTCTATGCTCTCACTATGCTATGCTGGTCAATAGTGCAGTTACATTGAAGTAAGATCACTAACAGTGATTATAAATATCAAAGAGCCACACAGCTGTGTAGTTCTATTCTCCAAAAAGTCAGATTATAAAACAAATCCTCCATACCATACCTTATAGTCCAGTACTGGCCCTTTGGCGGTCAGTTATCTTCTGCTCATTGGCTGAGTAGACCCCAATAATTCTGCTACTTTGCTTTTCTTCAACTTCAAGTCAGCACTTTTCCAAGAGCATGCACACCCCCTCCCTCGGCCATGCATGAACTCCTGAAGCAGGTCACAGAGAAGTCAGCTTAGGGTGAAACCTGAAGGCAGCTCTGCTTTAAGTCACATTTCCTGAGAACAATCTTTTATAAAAGTGGCAGTTGTAATTTGAAACACCATGTACCCCCTACTCCTGCACACTTACAAAACATAATAATGTAATGTCATATACAATGTAGCCCTACAGTGAAATTTGTCTCTGATTTGTATCAATCCTGTTGAGGAATAATATATAATTTAAAAAAAAGAATAATAATCAGTAAGCACACAATAAACAATCTTATTCAGAACTATCACTTGTTTGCAGGAATGCCGTAAAACTGTGCTTTTAACTTTATACGTCCAGTTTTCACGCTGTTAAAAAGGACATCTTTGTTTTACTCTACCTCAGATGTAAGGATTTAATTTCTTTTCTTGCCAGTGTTGGTTTGACCTCAGTGGGCGGGGCCTCTGAGGAGTATGTAAGGGCGTAACATGTTAATGACAATCAACAGCTGATCATCTGTACGCTGAGATTGGTCAGATATGAATGCTTCATAAATTCCGCATTGGTCCTATTGTACAACCAAATGTGAACTCAAGATTTGCATCCGCTTCCATGCAAGGTTGATAAATGATGGCCAATGACTTTATTTTGAAACTTCAGTAACTGTGCACTCTGAGGGGGAACATAAGTATATGGTATATATGGTACTGACAGTTCAGCAGAATTTTTAATTCATCAAATAAGCACATTCAGATTTTTGAGGATTTTGTGCAGAACTATTCTTTAAATGAATCATAAATGGAATTACCTTATCTTGTTGTCCAGGGGCCTGTGTATGTTACTAAAAGACGTGATGTTCCTTATGTGAAGATGTGCAGTGTGTGTGTTTAGACATCAATGCATGTGTGTGTGTCTTTAGTTGACCTCCTAGAGAGCTTTGAGAACCATCCACCCATCGTGCTGCCCAGCGCTGGTTTTAGAGTGGACCTGGACAGTGAGTGTGTGGAGGACAGCATCTACAGACAGCTTCTGTATGTCAGACACTACCTGTGGGGGCTACGCACCAAGATGCAAGTGCACGGCAACACTCCCTCCGTGCACACACACTCCAACGGTACCAACACGGCTGACTGGCCAGACATACAGGTCAGGAAGATGCAAACACACACACACTCACACGCTGTCAAATACACACACACACCTAGCTCTAATCCAGGCCATGTGCCTGAGCAGCTGTGGCTGTTGAGGAGTTCCTCATAATCCCTAAATGAAAGACAAAACCCTCCACTTCAGCCAAGCCACACACATACACACTGACAGAAACCTAGACATGGATAAATCATGTTTAATCTGATTAGTGTGCAGGCTGTCTAATTATTGGAACGGCTGACTAGACCATAATCTGCAGCGTTACAGCAGCCTCATATCAACACATGATGTGTTCTAAGTAAGGGTGAAAGAAAAATTTGATTGGGCGATATATTGCAATATTTCACTGCGCTATTATCATATTAATCCAAAAAATGTCCAATTCGTTTTTAATCATGTTTTTAACAAAAAAACCATTTAATTGCGCTAATATATGTATAGCATGTAAACGCCCGGTCACTAGGTGTCGGTGAACCACATCAGACCTTGTTAAAGAGTAACTAAACACCTGCTTTCTCCTGATCTGCCACTAAGGGGGAAATTCTAGAAATGTCATGATTATGGGTGGGGCTCCTGGAGTAGTTAAGACATGCCCAGTCTATACTATAAAATCTCCAATGAACAATCTATGCTATGCTAACTAGCTACTCATCACCTTATATACCTCTGTATTCACACTTTTCTCAATCCAACCTACTCACCACAGATTGTAGAGCCCACAGGTGCTAGTTTTTATAAAAAGGGCGGGGCTAACAGTCCTTGTTTGTGATGCAAGATGGTCCCAAACTGTCACATGATTTTGTTCTCAGTCAATAGTAAAAATCAATTGTAATATCAATTGTAATACTGGCAGTGTTATGAACACTACCAGTGTTCATAACACTGGTAGTAGCTGAATAACAGTTTTAATTAATTTAAGTTAATGTCTAGCGCAGACATACACACACGTAGGAGTGGGCGATATGAGGGAAAAAAAATCAACATTTTTTCTTTGTAAAATCACGATCACAATACAATTTATTTCATTCAAATCATTTACACTATTTTAAAGTTATTTACCAATAAAACAAACCAATTCACTCACTTAAAATCATCGTCCTAAATGGAAAAAGGAATAAAAAGTAATTTAAGACGAGGTAATTTTCAAGTATTTTTAAAAAATTGTATGTAAGCAATTTATCAAGCTGGTTCCAAGTACAATTAACATCAAACAAAAGCGCTAACATGTTCTTATAGTCACACAGTCTTTTTACTTTGTTTAACTATAGTGGTGTAGCATTAGCATTAGCATTAGACTGATATGCTACATAACAAAGCAGCATATCAGTCTAGTGATTTCTATTTGTTATTGAGGTAACACACTCATATGAATAAAATCCTACTTTAAGCAGTGTTTGAATGCCTCATTTCACACAGTTTAGACAATCATATCCTTTACAAGACAAAATGTTACTACTTTGTTTACATTCGGCCTGGGTGATATGGACCAATATTCATATCTCTATATTTTTCCTCAAAATGGCAATAGGTGATAAGTAAATCACGTTCAGGACACTGTCTCTTTAAGAGTGTGGAAACAGTCCCGTTAGCTACAGCAGCAGCAGCTCTCAGCTGAAGAGTGACACAGAGTCAGTAAGAGAAGAAAAACACATGCAGTGTTTCCTCAAACATCACTCAGTGCTTCAACACTCAGAAGTGATAGAGTTTGACAGACAGACAGTCGCTAACACAGCTGACTGTGTGTGTCCGTGCAATGGGGGGGAGGGACGAGTAAACTAACACTATAACACACACTCACACACACACACACACACAGCAATATAAACAGTGAACGAAATTGGGTAGTTACATTCCGTCTCAGACAGCATCTCTCATCTAGACACTCTTTCTTTCTGAAGGCATGACGACATTAGAGACCAGCTTGTCAAGACCCACCTTACGTTGCTTCTGATTCTGATTGGTTCATTTTTGTGTGATGCCTGCCGTGGTTGGTTAGATTTAGGCACAAGGAGACATGGATTGGTCTGGGATTGGTTATCTCGATCAGTCAATCACAGTTACTAGAGCTATGGCAAGCCATGAGGACCAAAATTCATTATCATGAAAAAAATAAAAAGAGTACTGAATGGGGAAACATAAGCATGAGAAACGTTAAGTGTGGCGTGTGGTGTGAGAATGCGTCAAATTGCGTGACTGTCACACTCAACGCTTGAGGCTTGGCAGCTCTGCTACTTCATACCCAAATACATTTGTATTCAGCAGAAAAAAAATGGTTTTGGGGTTTTGTTACTCTTTAAACTACCTCACTCCTCATGCATTTTAGCTTGGAAGTTGATTGCACTTTATTTTCATAAAACATACTGGGCACTTTTATAGATGTGGTTACATTTTTTTTTTGAAGAAGAAGAAGAAGAATTTAAGAACTTAACAGATTCAGAATCTGTTAAGTTAAGAATCTTTTTTGAAAAACTTAATTTGCCAGTTTGATAATCATATCACTTGTTTTTTATATTGGCCCTTAAAATACAGTTAGTTACCATTTACTTGTTCTCTCTAGATTGAAAAAAATGAAATAACGTGTATTTTATACCATTTTATACTTGTAAAAGTGAAATTTGTAATTATTGATATTGCAATGTATATCATATTGTTTAGTATCGGGAAATATCATTTTGTAACATGCAAATTGTGAATGGTATCGTCAGATTCATGGCCCACTTTTATGTCTGAAACTTGGTTTGTAGTTAAAGAAACAGCTGAGAAATCACTGGCCTTTGCTTACCTACTCCTGCTTTGACCTCATGTGTTTCTCTGTGTATTTTCCGTCCCGACACAGAGGGAGTTGTTGCCTGCGGCCCACAGCAGCCCCCGCTCCGGTGCTGTGGACGAGGGGACAGACACAGCAGAGGAACGAGGGCGGGACAGACCCTCGACTCAGTCCCACACACACAGCCTGAGAAGGAATGGCGCTGTTCAGCACCCTCGACCCTCAATTCCTGACCCGTCCTGCCTTCTGACCCCTCCCAACACACCACTGGATGTGGGTGGGGGAGGGGGGCCTGCCCCCATCCCCGTCATTCAAACAAATGGCTGTACCAACAGAACTGTGGCAGAATGTAAAAAGGTCAATGGACTCATCAGCAACGGAATGGAAGGTAGAGTAAACGTTTACACACATATAGAGAGCACTGTACAAAATCAAAGACAGAAATGTATTGAATATGTAATTATTATCAAATGCATCAGATATAAACAGTAATATTAGTGAAAAATCACAAATAACGATCAATGATGGCAGAAACATTGTTTGCATAAATCTTACTATAAATACTCTTACTAGACATTTTAAACTGTGATCCGCCCCCTGCTGATGATGAGGATATTTAGACTTGATTTCTGAATAACTTCCTCAGCTATGTTGTGTATTTAATGAGGAGAAGATAAAGATCTTATCAGAATTTAATCCTGAATTCTTCTTTTTTAATCAAAAATGTTTTTAAACCCTAAAAATTAACATGTTAAATCAACAGATCTTTCAGAAACAGGATTTTTCCTGATTTACTGCACAAATGAGCAGTAATATCGAATGAAAAACTACAGCTGGGATGACTACTTAATAGCATTTATATTAAATACCATTGAGTCACTTGATCATGTGCACTGAGCTGTGCATGTTAAGCGTGTCCCTAGCCAATATTGATATCTGATTTTTATCCGATATCAGCAAAAAACAAGTACCAGATCATATCAGCCTGCATTTAAAATCTCTGATATAATATAGTAATTATTGAGGTTATTTTTAGTCTTCTAAGTGTCTTATTCCACTGTAGAATATTCTAATGTTTTTATCTCATACCTACGGTCACCAACTAATGTTCAAAGTTTGAGTAATATCACTTGATCAAAATAAGTAATAAAAGTATGTATGATTCATGCTGATATCGACTCGTATCATTATTGGTAACGGCCTATACACAAGGCTGCTACTGTATATCGGCATCGTATCGGAATTGATACGCCCACCCCTAATACTGGTGCACACCTGGCTACCTTAAAGTGGTAGTGGTAGTTATAGAAATTCATAAATTTATTACGACCACTGTACATGCTCTGTCTGAACATGACTTGAAGAGAAGAATAATCCAAACCATCACAATTAGAGAGAAATGTCATCAAAACGTGAACATCTAAAACCAGAAACACTAATAATTTGGAAATATTTTGAGTTTTCTCACTCTGACACTGGCAATTTAGACCCCAGCTTATTAGTTTATTTATTAAATATAATCAATAAGAATAAGGAAGAAAAATAAATCATATACAATGCTAGTCAGTCAGTGCACAGAAGCAGGGTAAATTTTGATGGAGAAAATTATTTTGGACAAATCAAGAATAAAGTTGAAATGTCGAGATTAAAGTTAACATTTTTTAGAATAAAGTTGAAATATAATGTCAAGATTAAAGTTGGAAAATTGAGATTTTAGTCAGAAGTTTTTAAAATGAACTCAAAATACAATATTGTGATAAAAGTTGAAGGTTTGCTAATGAAGTCAAATCTACAGAAAGTGACGAGGGCCAATTCACCATATGACAACAAACAGCAGATCATGGCCGTCTAAAAAATGCTGTGTATCGATGAATGCGTTAAACTATACATCAAAGTTGGGTTTAATAGCAAAGAGATTGTTTCTCTTTTAGCTCATAAACATGTTGTTGTAATGTCTATAAGGACTTTGAAGAGATATTGGCAAAAAGCAAATGTGTTCAGAAGGAAAAACTAGTGAAGTTTGGTAGAAGTGTAGCATTCAGTCCATCTGTGGCTATTGAGGAGCTACGGAAACAGATTAGGGCCAGTTTTGATGGAGACTGTTGTCATACAGTATATGGTGATTTGGCCCTAGTTGGCTTCTGTAGATTTGACTTCATTAGCAAACTTAATTTCTTCTTTAATCTCAACATTTTGACTTTATTCTCGACGTTTCAACTGTATTCTTGAATTGCCCAAAATGATTTTCTCCATCCAAAATGGCCATAATCTGCTTCCGTAGTCAGTGAAATAATGGGTAAAATAATTTGAATAGACTGTATATTATTGTGTTTATTTGATGTCATCTGTAGCTGGATGTTGATGAACACTGTCACACCTGTTCAACTTTGTGTGTAAACTCACTGTGTGTTTCTTTTCACACTGAGCATGTGTGTACTTATTTTCCCTGTTAGTCCTTTGTGTGTACTTAGTGCGCCCTCTGCAGGAGCGTTTGTGTGTTACATTGTCCCAACTGTGTCAGTGTTGGTGTTAAGACTCCTGATTTGGTCTGATCCCATAGCAAAGACCCTGTATGTGTTTGTGTGTTTTGTGTTTGTGTTTGTGTGTGTCAGTGTCCTCCACAGGCTGTATTAGTGGCTGTGAGTTTCCTTTCCCTGTGTCCCCCGGAGCCCCTTCCTTTCCTGATGACTTGTGTGTGGTGTTTGTAGTGGAGCTGGACAAAGGACCCTACGGACTAGGCATGGGACTCATAGATGGCCTGGTGAGTACACATATTTCACATCTAACATATGATCAATTAAATACTGTTATTTTTATTTTTAAATGGAATGTGCATTTTTATTAATAAATAAATGCTTCAATTCAAACAAGCATGCAAATATCAATATTTAGTGATCTGGATCAGTGATCCTGATTCTGGTACCATGATCATTTACACTGTAACAGCTTTAAAGAAGTTTTGGTAACACTAACACATGTCACTGTCGTAAACACTCCGCAACTTGCCTGGCCCACCCCACAGCTACACGCATACCTTTGCTCTCCCAAGACGGTAGCAACTGATCACTGAAAAATCCTAATTCAACAGTGACACTAAGGGTGCTTTCACACACATAGTCCCATGTGACCATGAGAACTGTATGAGGAAGAGAGACAAGTAAAACAAATGAATGATGTGGGAGTAATACGGAATGGAGTGTGGAAATGTGTTTGTGTGCTGACAAAGCGGGTCTGAAAATGGATGGATAGATAGATGGATGGATATTTGTGTGCGTGTGCTGCCTGATGGAGCGCTGGGTTGCGAGTGTGTGTGCGCGTGCTTGTTGCCATGACAACAGTGTGTGGGATTGCTGTGTGTTGCTGCTGAGCTGTCACTGCATAGAGTTGTTCCGTTCATCTGACAAAGGTCCTCTCTGCCTTTTTTTGCTGACTCCGCCATGATATAAGTTTGAAAAAAGTGAATTTGTAGACAGGGGGCTGGTCATAATCTAGCATTAGTTTGTATTGGGATGCCGTAAAGGCAGGCGTACACAGCGATTTTTGGCCCATTATGAGCCGACTTTTGACTCGTGCGACTATTTTGTGGGATCGTGCGAGTCTCTGCTAGATCGTGTGTCATGCATTGTGTAGTATGCATGAGGTCACGAGAAGCGATTAACACCTCACGACCAGCTCCCGATCAGCAATCGTAGGTCGTAAGGATGTCAAACATGTTTGAAATCCAGTCACTCATCGTGAGCTCCTTGTGAGGGTATCGCACAGTTGAAGCAGTGCCATGGACCGACTTACCGTAAACGCTCACACAGCTCTTTTTGCTGAGATTGGCGAGCGTCTCCCCACTTCCGGGTTTTCTTTCTTCTTCTTCTTATTTGTACGTTGCATTTCCGGAAACAAGACCCCGACGTGTCGTGTCTGAACGTACAGTGTGAGCAGACAGATCGTATCAGAGTGTTGGTCCGTACAGTGTGAGAATATGAATCGTGAGCTGCGCACATTCGGGCTCTGCGTCTGAGTGCAACGATTGAAAAAATCGCACAGTGTATCCCAGCCTTAAAGCAGTACGTGTTGCCACTGGGTGCGAGGGAGGGAAAATTGCAATTGCTGTTTTCTGGCCAGAGACAACAGGGAGAGATAAAACACGGCTCGATCACCCCATAAACACTTGCATTACCCTCACAAGGACTATGAGAAGGATTTATTAAGGTGAAAAAGTTACTTAGTTCTGCTTTAAGGCTGTTCAGTAAATTATGACACCTCTCGGTAAATGATGACACCTTTGGAGCTATGTTGGCATTTTTGGGTTAGGTGGAGAGATCTATAGGAGTTAGGGTTAGGGGTTAGATAGGGATGGGGTCAGCCTCATGTATAAAACTTCAAGTTAAGTGTTACCGAAGTTTCTATCCTCGTTAATAACCACCCATTTTTTCTAAATATACATATATATTGTATGTACAATCCATATCCAATCTCTGTGGTGGAATTGGGGAACCAACCTGACATAACTGAGTCAAATTTCATAAAGATCAGACAATTGCTAGCCGAGGTATGAATTTTTAACATTTCTCCGATGAAGTGATGTTTTTTTTAAACTGATTCAGGATCAGTATATTGATCTGAATCCCCACCAAAATGTAAAGGAATCCTCCATGGCATAAGCTGTGTCTTTGTATAGAAATAAAAAAAGAAGAAGAAATATCTGTTTACAGCAGCAACAAGAAAAACAGCATTACTCATACAAACAGCTGTCTCAGCAGTCTTAGCTTCAGATGTGCTAATGCACGTGTCAAACTCATGGCATGGAGCTTTAGAGCATCCAAATTCTCCAGTAGGAAAAAGAAAAAATTACAGAGACAACATGAATCATTGTGTAAATGAAACTCAACACTCCTGGTGCTTATATCACACTATTGCAGTCATTTTGAATGGTAAATCCTTCCATTTTCTTTAAATTGTTACATAATATTTCCCTTAATTAAATAGAAATTGGTCATAAAATCTAGAAAATTTAAAGTGAAGATCCTGTTGGGACTGATATCTATCACTTATTGCCTAATTATTGTCGGTTTCTTACATATTTAGCATTTCATGTATACGTAGAAGTACAAACTAGGGCACAATAATGTTGACATTACCCTGTGGTAACGGTTGCTAGTGGCAACCTGGTGTCCTCCACACAGTTTCCACAGAAGCTTACGCTGATGTCGGTGTGGTTCTCCTTTCTGCAGCACACTCCTCTCAACGCTCCTGGTATCTACATCCGGACTCTGATCCCAGACGGGCCGGCAGCATCTGACGGCAGGTTGAGGATCGGAGACCGCATCCTGGCTGTGAACGGGACCAGCCTGATCGGAGCCGACTACCAGAGGTACAACCGTAGGGTTTGTCAGATGAATGAGTCACCATTAAACATGAGCTCTGAGACAGAGTTGGAGTCAATTAAAATTGTGATCCCGTAATTGATTGATTGAATGATTAATTAGTTATAACATAATTAGAATTAGGGATGTCCTGATACAAATTTTTAATTTCCGAAATGATATTGATATTGCAGCCCTGCGTACCGGCCGTTACCGATATTGATCCGATGGCAGCATGAATCATGCATACTTATTACTTTTTTTTTTTTTTTTTTAAATAATAATGACTTATTTTGTAGTGTGGAATGTTAGAAAAGGCTTGATCTAGTGATGTCACTCAAACAGAGAACAATAGTCAGCAACAGTAGGTATGAGAAAATCTGACCTATTTATTATTAATCAATTGGTTACATACATTTTAACCTTCACCATAATATCTACAGTATTCTACAATTGAATAAATATAATTAAAAATTAATTGCAAAAAAAAAGAAGAAAAAAAATCGGAAATTTGAATCTGATATTAGTTTTCAGGCTGATATCAGACCGATGTTCACATCGGATCGGGACACCACTAATAATAATTATAATTGTAAGTGAAAAAAATATGTCGCTGTTGTAATGATAATTGAAATGGTAATTAAGTTCAGATACTTTACTTTGTAATTGTAATTGGAATGGACATTCTGCAAAAAAACTAATACAATTTTTGGCTCAGACGCCCCCAACAAAAACATTAATACCAATTTTTCATGGATAAGGAAGCTTAGCAAGGTAACCAAGAGATGAGAAACAAATGAAATGATAGATGATATTTGTTAGTGTATTCTACAGCTGATTTACAACATGGGTCAAACTGACTCGTTATCATAAGAGATGCTAACAGAAAGCTAACACAAGAGGAGGGTTATGTTTTATGGGCTTTGTCACTACCTAATACTTTCACAGAGAAGATCCTTTTAACACATGTCACTTTTTTCACTCACAATCCTTACGACAGAGCTGCTGGGACGCCATATTTGAATGTAAAGCGACCATACGACATTTGTTAAATATTTAAATAATACACAGGTAAATATGTGACTATTTAGTGGTGTTTTTGATTGTTAATTAAAAAAAAAAAAAATCAGATAAAAACACAATACACAACATTGACAATCAAAAACCAAACAGAAAATATAATAAAAAAAAAACTAAATAAATTGGAATTCATTCAACATAAATTTCTAATTTTTTTTAAAATAGCAGGGTTTCAACCTTTTAAATAGTACACGAACTGCCGTAAAATATTTGTTCTATGAAAAGATTAGGTCGTGACAGGCTTATTTATTTACTTTACTTGTACTTTAGTAATTGAGAATGTAATTGCAGTTGACTTACAGGGGAAAATAAAAATTGTAATTTTAATTGTAATTAGCCAGTCATTGTAATTGGAATTGAGTTGTAATTTAACATTATATATGGATAATTGAAGACGTAATTGTAACTGAAAAATGGAATGGACCCTAACCCTGGTCTGAGAACAGCCTCTTAAATCCATTGATTACTAGAGGATTGATTGGTTTAATGGTTTATTGATTTAATGCCAGACAGTTAGTATATGTCCCATTATCCCCGACCGTCTCTGCTCAGGTTCCTGTAACCAGACTCTCCTTCCCTTCACTTCCTGTTTGCAGTGCGGTCGACCTGATCCGTCTCGGAGGAGGCCGTCTGCGGTTCCTCGTGGCAAAGTCTGACCCCGAGGTGTCGGAGAAGATCAGCGCCTCCTCGTGTTGAACCGCCTTTGCTGCTCAAGCAGGAAACTCCCGTCAACCAGAGTCAGAGGAACTAATCAACCCACATACACGACTCCTCTCGACTGCCCAGGGTTTCATTGACATGTTCTAAAAGCAGGAACGTTGCCTAAGTCAGTGATTCTCAACCTTTTCAGCCCATTCATAAAGGTTCCAGAGACCGGGGACCACCACTCTACCTGAAGGTGGTTGAACACAGACATGAACATTAAAGAACTGTCATGTGGAGACAGGGCCATCTGTAAGGGCAATAAAGCCCTTTTGGGTTCCATCCATAAAGTCAGCAAAATGATGGTCCATTGTTCTATGAATCTGTGATAACCACATTTATTTATTGATCTGAATAATATCCACTGTTAACCAGGAAGTTGATTATTATTTGTGCCATAGTATATAGTCATGTTAAAGATGTAAATGATTGTTTTAATTAGAAATGAAAATGGGTTAAAAGTGACCAAAAATGGGATTTTAGAGGTTCAAAGTGTCATTATTGGAACATTTAGTGTAAACTGGCAAATATTGGCCATGACAAATGGTGAATGTGGTTAAATTGGCAAAACAAATAAGCATTAAATATGGTTAAAAGGGGTTAAAGTGACAATAATGGGTCAACATATACGGTTAGAAACGTGGTGGAAAGGGTTTAGAAGTGCTGAAAAAGGCTCAAATAAGCTAAAATGGGCTCAAATTGTTTAAAAAATATTCTTAGTTTCTTGAAGGCATCTGGCGATCCCCTCCCAGTGTCTCGCGACCCCAAATGGGATCCCAATCGAAAGGTTGAGAACCACTGGCTAAAGTGATCAACAGTCCAATGTGGTGAAATGCACTGAAGATTCCCATCAAACCACACAAACACTTGCCAGCATTACCAGGGAATCCTCTCCACTATCATCTCATTCATTAGAACAGCCTCGAAACTTTCAGACACAATGTCAAGTTTTGCACTTAAAAGTGGATAAAAACCAACATGTTTTTTCAGATGTACAGTGAAGGCGTCCCAGTGAGCTTTAGCATCACCATTAAAGACGTAATGCACCATATAGAGAATGTGATGGTGGCACAAAGTGCAGGACAGCATGCTCGTCTTTCAGCTGAGGTGTAAATAGTCATTTGTAAATGTCTTTTCGGTATCTGTAAATGTCAATCCATTTGGACGTTTAACAAAGAGATTGTAAACCACTGGTTGTCAGTGGACACCAATGGCTGTTTTCTCATCTCCTGAAGGTTTTTTGCAAGATGAGAAAAATGGTAACGAATGGTATTTTATTCTAACTTGTGTATTTATTGTCCGTTGTATGAACAGGAAGTTACCAAATGTGTACCTTTGTACAAAAGGGTCATGAAAACAAGCTTTTTAACATGATAAATCACATATTTTAGGGAAAAACCTGTTACTGATCACAATAGCTAGGTTTCAAATATGAAATAACGAGAGAAAAATGATCACCTGATGACTTCAATTGGTTAAATTATGATTTGACACGTTCAAGACCATTTATTTAGTCTTTTCAACACTGACAGTCATATAGAGCTGTTTTTCTGTACTTTGTACTGCTGTTTGAAGTATTTGTGACAAAGTATGCTCCCAATCAAAGGCAGTGTTAGTTGGAGCCCCACAGCTGATCCCCATTTACCTGCTGTACATTTCCCCGTCACACAGTCATTAAATTTGTTTTCCACGTTTCTGATTAAGTTCCTTTCTTTGCATCATTAACGTGTTTCACATTTGGATGCTTATTCTGATCTTATGCATGTTTGCGATTATTAAGGTTGTGTCCCAATACCCACACTACGCCCTCCGGACTTTACCCAACGATGCACTTGGTGTCAGTGCACTTTGGATGTAAAGTGTTTAAGAGAACAAGTGCTGAAAGGGTAGAATTGGGACATTTTGCGGTGACTTCATCCACCTTGAGTCAGGACGTCATCGAAAATTGTTTAGCTTTCCTTGTAAAATTAATGCAAAAAACAATATGCTTTTAAAACACTTACTCTTCCTTGTGTGGAAGAATTTCAGTGGCCTGTGAAAAATTGGTAATTTTCTGCTCCCAGATGAAGAAAATTCAATGTCATTTTGTCTTTCCCTGTGGAAGATTAGAAATTGAAGCAGCCATTTCATGTATGTTTCATATTTTCACTATTTGTAAGGAATTTGTGGAAATGTACGGAACGTTAACTACATGTACCAAAGCCCTTGTAATACAAAATGTGTTTTTAATATAATACATATTATAGAAATGAAGTAATTCATATCTTACATTTGAAGACTTTTTTTTAAGCCATTTTTGCTGGGGTTTATTGAGTTTGTCTGCAATCAATTTTTTTTTTTTTTTTTAACTGGAGAGTCCCACGCCTAAAGGACTTATGGGTAATTACCTACGTGTAAGTCCACTTGCCGTGCGCATAGCGGACGATAGAGCTGCACAATTAACCAAAATCTTGATCACAATTAAATTTGGATTGCCACGATTAAATTAACCTGATCATCTGCAATATATACATTTATAATACGGGCTCTGCATTATGTAATAGTGTTCATTCAGTTTGCCTTTGGTATATTTTGAGTTTATTTAATTGTATTTTTTTTGTATTCCATTTTAAAGCTTAATTTTGCACTGTATCGTTTGTTCAAAAGTAGTGTAATAAAAACAGATTTTTACCCAACATAATACATAATCGTGATTACAAAATTGAATAAAAATAATCGTGGCCATAATCGTGCAGCCTAGTTGCCGGCGCTAAAGCACACTCTAAGATTGGAACACCCAACGCACTCGCACCCTTCAGCAGGAGAACGCAACCGAGGGGAACGTGGGTATTGGGACACAACCTAAGAAAAGTGATGGGAATGAATTTGCTGAAGCTTTTACCCAAAAATACCAATAAAACCTTTTTTTATGTCAATGAGGAATTTTAATTTGTGCTACACTTTTTAACAAATCACAAAAAAACATTTAAAAATACATATTCTCTCTTTGAGGAGTTTTTACGTATTGCTGACAGATGTTTATAGACTTAGCAAAATATTTTTCCCAAAAGAAAAAAAAAATACTTTGTAAATAGCTTTTGTCATTGAGCAGAAGAGCAGCGTACAATCATTGTGCATCTTTTTTTTCCGGTTTCTTTTCAAACATTATGTAACAACAATTAATGAAATCTTGTGCCTGATTGTGAGCTGAAAGAAGGCTGAAGAAGCTGAAAGCAGAGTGAGGATGAGAGAGAAAGAAGAGGACGTGCGAAAGAGGATTTCTGTGCGACGGGAATGGCCGACATGTCATAACTGTTCGAGGAGGTGAGGGAAAAAAGCTTGGGAATGAATTTAACAGATCAAAAAAGATGAAAGTTGGATCCAGATTTGCTTTAAAGTACCGCACAAGTCAGAAGAAGAGTTTGTGGTCGTGTTGGTCGGTGCCTGTAAACCTCAGTAAACAAATGAGTAGCTGCAGCTGTTAGCGTAGTGTATAGATCAGGTACGGTTAGAGCGCTATGTCAATCTAAAAAAGGTAAAGCTGTCCTCCAGGTTTAAAATAAAAAGACAAAAACACTTTAAAAATATTTAAGGCTTTTAGGATTATCACAATAATGCTTTTTTGTGTACTAAGACTAACTGGCTTTATCAGTTTGTCTACATTAGGTTAGCATCGCTAAACTGGGAACAAGTGCCTCTATTGGCCCGCTATAGTTGTCAACGATCCCTGTTATTCAGCTAAAGTCACAAGTGGGCGGGGCTTTCTCATGAGTGCTGTCCAAGAAAAAACAAAAAACAGTCTCGTTCATTTTTACACTTATCAAATGGGATGTGGTACATTCTGCTGTAGCATTAATTCCACCATCTGCCTTCGTGCATTGTTTCACATTCATATTCTGAACATCAGCCATGTTTGTGCAGCATTTTATGTTTGAAAGCTGCATGTAAGATATGAGAAGAGCTGTTTGAATCCCTGAAGCGGAACACTCTGGTTTTAAATCAGGGGTTTGGGGGGAGTTCTTTGGCCTGAGAAAGGTAGGGAGTGGTGCATCTCACCCATCAACAGGAAGGCCTGGGAGGGACTATCAGACATTCACAGAGTAAAAGTAAAAGTAGTGCTAGGAAAATTTCCCAATGACGTCAGTGAATGATGAACCCGAAAAGGTCCAAGAATTTGGACTTCAAAAATGGGGACATTTATTTAATGTTTGGTGTACTGTGGACCAAAGCTTCAGCCCTATCCCAACACCATAAAAGGCGAGGCAATCAGTGGCCCCCTAAGAGGGGTTTTCCATGGTGGATTTTACAGCCTGGGGTCCTGGCTTTGTGACGTCATGGCAACGATAACAGGCTGCTGCGTGGCTGTGAAGTGATGCTGAGCCGACTCGCTCCCTCCCTCGTCCTCCATCCTTTGCCGCTTGGCCTGGGGTGAGCTGGGGTGAGCTGCAAAAGTGTCAGTGGGCTGTCGGTTGAGCAGGACCGGGGGGGAACTGGAGGCCTGGTTAGCCAGGATCTGCAGAGGACTGCTGAGGCCTGCAGAATAGAAAGAACACGACACCAGCATCACAAACAGAGCTACCACACACTTAGCATCCATCACTCACTGCAACGTGAAAGGATGAATTTTAGTCATAAACAAAATCACGATATTGAAAAGATTATTTGTCAACCAAAATTTTATTAATTTTTTATACAAAACAATGTAAAATATATTCTTTAAACATAAATAAAATTCTTCAAAAACTAATTCTCCCAAGTGCGTAAGTCCAAAAAGCCACATAGCCGCGCTGTTTTTGGCTGAGTGCTATTCTCCCCCTGTAGAAATCTTTTATTATAGGGAGGATATAAAAAGGGAGAGCAGTGTTACACCTAAGTGGAGGGGGAGGGGGAAGGGAGCAGGCAGGAGAGACTCAGGGTAGGAAATAGAATGAGTGGGGAAGAATAGATTGTTTTACAGTGAGGGTGAGATGTGAAGTTGTAGAACATATTGTGCTTATTATGTTGTCACTATACTGGCTTGATTACACAAGTGTGAAGCTTAGCTCTAATGGTGGTGGCTGTGAACAGGGGGAATGAGTGAGTGTTAGTACCTAAAGCAGGTATTTAGGATTAACGTGTCTAAAGTTAAGCCTAGTATGAGTTTTATCCCACATCCCAAGGCGTGCCAGTGCATCGTATACCAGTATATGTGCAAAAACATTTACCGCAAACCCAGGAACTGCCACGGGCCCGCAGATGCAGCCAGGCCAGCAGAAACAGTGGGGGCCAGGGATCCCCAGGCCACCCCCCTACGGCCGAGCAACCCACCAGACACCCCTAAGATCCCAGGCCAAGAAGCATCCACCGCCCCCCACACACACCTCCGAGGAAGCCCCAAGCAGCCGAGCACCCAGCACATCCCGCCACCGACTCCAACCCCCAACCCCAAGGACCCAACCCCTGAGGGGAGGGCCCAGAGAGCCCCCAGCAGAGGAGCCAAGGCCCACGCCCAGCAGACGGCCAGAGCCACGCCGAACGGGCAGCCAGCTGGCGCCCGCCGGTGGGCCCAGAGCCAGCAGGGACCGGACCCCAGGCCAGAAGGACCCGGAACGGAAGCAGCACCGAGAGCAGCGCCCCCAGGGACGGCGACCACGCCGATAAACACCGAGGGCACCAAGGGGATGCTGCAAGTTGCCCCGCCGGCCCCCAGGGGCACCGACCAAGCACCCCAAAGCGCGCCAGATCGCCTTTCCTTGATGCCGCCCGCGCGATGAGCCCAAAACATAGAGGGACCAGAACTGATGGACTATGATGCCAGGCCAGATGTTCACCTGTGGTTCTCTCAGGGCAGGGGTCTGCAACCTGTGGCTCTGGGGCCTAACGTGGCTCTTTGACTCTTTTACAATGGCTCCCTATTGCTTTAAAAAAAACTATTGAAATAAAGAGTTGTTTTTTGTTTTTACAGAGGCTATTAATGATTAATAACAAATAAAATCAAGATATAACAATTTGTTAACCTAAAATAAATCACGTTGTGCAATGACTCAGCAACTTCCTACTTCACCTCCTGCAACAGATCATCAACTTTCCTGCACCTGTAGCTAACCTTAAGTTTTAAATCCCTGGTAAAATAACTAAACCAACAAAAACACTATTCTGGAAGTAAATAAAGATTTTAATAGTGTGGGAACAGATTTATTTAACCACCAATGTGCCGGTTAAATATTGCATGTTTTATGTTTGGCAAGAAATGAGCAATTAGCATGTGTTGACCACATGATCATGTGTTAGTCATTGTCAATCTTTACGTCATACAAAACTACGATATGCCAGTTAAGTCAACTATTCATCAGCATACATGGCTATGCTGTACAAAAACTCCTTTACATGTTTTACGTTTAGTTAAAAAGTTGTTAGTGTCTGGTTTATAAAAACATATAGATTTCCTTTGAAATGTTCTGAAATTGAAACAATTGCATGAATTAAGAAAAAAAAAGTGCTGCATGTTGAAACATTTCTTGCCTTTTTAAGTTACTGCTAGTTTTTCTAATTTTCCTCCCTTTTAATTAAAGTGAAACCGTGAACATTTTGTATTTAAGAAGTGTTTATTAAACCAGCAGCCCCTCAGATTATTCAGTACCTTTAAAACAGCTCACAGTTTCACAGTTAGACCGTAGGGGCCCTTACGCGCCACAGCGCTGACGAGAACGCTGTAATTGATTACATTATTAAACGTACATTAACAAGTAAAGAGTGGGCTGCCAGAGGGAAATATTTAGCTTTTAAACTTGAAATCCACTCAACACATAAAAAAGAAAAACAAATGTTCGCGTTCCAATTTAAGTGTCACCTGAACAGGTAATCTGCAGGCCTTAAATAGGCCCTACACACACACACCTCACCATCACAAATCCTTTTTCCACACAAGAGTCTATAAATGCACGTGTAATCAGTGAGGTGCTCATGGTTCACTGTGTAAATCAGGATATTATTCTATATGTACACGACACACACACACAGGTTTGTATGTTGTTATGACCGTCTACACAAACACAACCTATCATTTAATTAGTTACACTCCGACTGATTTAGTGAAGCTGGTTATCAAATATTGTTATCTTTATCTGCGTTGTTATGCACACAGCTGTCACTGATGGGAGAAAATATCTCACCGGTTGCATTGGCGAGACTGGTTGCCGTGGCGACGGCCGCAGTGGTGTGTTTGCCATTCTGGGTAACAGCACGGACAGGAAGTTGGTGTAAACCTGGGGTCAGATTACGTCCCTCGCCACCCTGCACTATGCTGTCCACGCTCTGGATCACACGCTCTCTGCTCAGCTGAGCCTCTGAGGAGAAAACAAAAGCACGTCCATGATGTCATCCAAGGAATCAAAGAACAGTCAAATAGTGTTTGTCCTCGGCTTACAGTCTTAGCGGTTGTATAGTGTGTGTGTGTGTGTGTGTGTGTTATCAAACAAGGTGAAGTCCTAGTTAACCTTACATGCCTTATGGTGTGATGTAATGGGAAACAACCGTAAACATTATGCCCTTTATGCTCCAACACTAAACAAACACTCATTTATAAAACTCAAAGATAACGACAACGTGCTAACTTAATCCTAAATAAGGTAAATAAATAAATGGTGATAAATAGTCTTTATAACAGTCGGGGCCTTCTCTGTGTATGGATCCAAACCAGGGCTGGGTTTTCAATTACAGTTTTCAATTACAATTATTTTCTATTTTCCATGTTCAATTGAAATTAAATTCTGATTATGGTAACCTGAATTTTTTTCCAATTACAAATAAATTACAATTATTATTTATATCCCTGAAAGTCAATTACAATTACATTCACAATTACTAAAGTTCAATTAGAATTTGACAGACTTCTATTCATATAGCATTATATGTGCTTTTGTATGCATGTACAATATTGTTTTAGCATCTTTACATTTACATCTTAGTGCATTGATTGAATATAATATCTTATGTAAAAGTCCAACAAGGAACAGGAGCAGGAATTTAGCAATAGCTATAAACCATTTGTACAAAACATTAGTTACATTCATAGTATTGTTACTCTTTGGATCGTCCCTATTAAAAAAACTATTAATATATTATATCATAACTCTAACCCACTAGCCCTTAACTCCTTTAACCCTTACCACCTGTATGGGTGTGAAGATTCACTAACAGGAAGTGGGAAAACTTGATGTGAAAGGTATATTAATAATTGTTAGCTGTTCAATTACACGTCACACTGCAGTAGCGTAGCATTAGCATTAGTGAGCATTAACATGCATTTGAATTAATATTAGCTAGCATTAGCCAACATTAGCATGCATCATTAACATGATCTAGCATTAGCATTAGCAATCATTAGCATAGCATTAACCTAACATTAGAATTAACCTGGGATTAACTCTAACCTAACAATGGCATTAACCTAACATTAGCATTAACCTAGCACAGGGGTGGGACACTCCAGTCCTCGAGGGATGGATTCCAGAGAGTTTTCAATGTGTCAATGTGTTGAAACCAATGCGTTGTCATCAAGCTCTGCAGAAGCAGATAACGAGCCAGTCATTTGATTCAGGTGTGTTGGAGCAGAGACGCATCTAAAAGTCTCAGGAATCTGGCCCTCGAGGACTGGAGTTGCCCACCACTGCTAGCATTACCACTAACCTAACAATAGTATTAGCCTAGCATTGGTATTAACCTAACAATAGTATTAGCCTAGCATTGGTATTAACCTAACAATAGTATTAGCCTAGCATTGGTATTAACCTAACAATAGTATTAGCCTAGCATTGGTATTAACCTAACAATAGTATTAGCCTAGCATTGGTATTAACCTAACAATAGTATTAGCCTAGCATTGGTATTAACCTAACAATAGTATTAGCCTAGCATTGGTATTAACCTAACAATAGTATTAGCCTAGCTTTGGTATTAACCTAACAATAGTATTAGCCTAGCATTGGTATTAACCTAACAATAGTATTAGCCTAGCATTGGTATTAACCTAACAATAGTATTAGCCTAGCATTGGTATTAACCTAACAATAGTATTAGCCTAGCATTGGTATTAACCTAGCATTAACACCAACCTAGCATTAGCTAAACCTTGACCTAGAAATAGCTGAACACGTTAAATGTTTAATGGTCAGAATCAGTTGAAGAATGGCTGGGGTTGAAGGGCTTGAAAGATGAAAAGTGGAAATTTCCAAAAGAAATGAATGGAAAAGAAAAAAATGTAACAAGTCAAAAAGTTGTAAAATAAAAAAGCGATCAATCTGAATTTAGCGACGACGGAAGAAAAAACAGATCACATCATTTTTATCTGAACTCAATTATGATTACAACAGCCATAGATTTTGAAGATTACAATAATGATTATAATTATGACATAATTATAAGTAATTATGAATTACACGATTACAAATATAATTGACACCAAAACTGATCCACACTTGTTTGAGCTTTGGGACACACACACCGACACGCACGCACACAGAAGGAGCTCCTCTGAATAGTTTACCTCGTAGGTCAGCGTTGCCCTCCACTCCTCTGGCCGTTGGGGCGCTGTACCCGTTGGCAGCGCTGGTGACCACCCTCACCATGGTGACGGAGGACTGGGGGGCGCTTTGGAGCACTTGGAGCGGCTGAACTTGGCAGCCACCACCTGGGACCAAAGCGAGTGGTTTCCCTAGGCCCAGGGGCAGGAGAGTGGGGTGGGGGGGGGCTGCCATGATGACAGGCTGAGCGCTGACTGGAGATCCTGTGCAGAGACACAATGGTTTCAAACATGCTGGGACTGTGTTAAACAGGCTGCTGTTGGGAGTGTGGCAGGCTCACCTGGAGCACTCTGAGAGTACCTGTACTCAGGTACTGATGCCAGCTTGTGCACCAGTTGCTCGTGGTGGTCGTGGGGGATGGGAGAGCCCTCCCTGCTCAGACACTCAGGAGTCTGCAGTCCGCTGGAAGGAGGAGATAAAAGTCCCTGATGGGTCGGGGATGCAGGCGCGCTCCTGGAACACAAGACCAAGAAAATAATGTGGGAACATACCAGTGATGCACAGGCTCACAGGATCACAAAGTGCTGCACTATGCCTTTAAAAAGAACTTACTTTGTTCTGTCCAATTAAATGACAGCAGGAGTAAAAGCAGAAAGAAGGGTTAACATGTTTCTGTGTTACTGATGCTAGTTGAGCCTGATCCATCCCTTTACCTTGAAGACAGCGGTCCGAAGGGAGTGCGAAAGCACGCCACTCCTCTCTGCCTTCTTTTCCTGAACGCCTGCTCCACCAGCTTGGTTTCAGAGGCTGAATCCACTCGCCAGAAACTCCCTTTCCCAGGCTCGTCCTGAGAGCGAGCCACTTTGACAAAGTAGCGGTTGAGAGAGAGATTGTGTCTGATTGAGTTCTGGAAAAGTCAGAAAAAGAAGGTTTTAGTCCCTGGACACAGAACTCCAAAGGTCCACTAGTCACGTTTAGATGAGAACTTTAATTTCCCTTTAAATCAGAAAAAATATTAAATAAATATTAAATCCTCTTTAAACTGACCTTGTAAACACCTAATTCCGAATGAAAAGGGCCATTCTGAATTAAACTTAAATCCAAAATAGGTAGCTGTTTATTCCGAATGGAATAATTCCTCCATCTAATTCCTCTGCTTTAAATTAAGTCTGGTTGTTCTGCACATGCTTGTCGAGTCGTAATGATGCATTGCAAGCATATAATCCAAGATGGCCACCAAAACAAGCATTGGACTCGAGACAAGACTATTTATTTAATAAAGGTGCTTTCACACATATAGTCTGCTGGACTCGGTCCGATTCAGGCGGTGAATCTGCAACATTCTTGCATTTTAATTTGTTCCGGTTCACTTTCACACATTCCATTTGCCAAGCGCACCAAACTTTCTGAACTACGTCACGCAGGCGAAACCGTCGGTCGCTGATTGGACAGAATACTTCAGCCTTCAATGCCGTGACGATGTGCCGCTGCCATGTCACTACTGACAGTCGCACCGTCACGTCCTATACTTGGTCTCTCTTCCTATGTTTTCCAAAGAAAATCCTAAAACAATCCCCACAGAAAAGTTATTCATAATAATTCAAAATAACCCATAATCTCACGATGCCACAACCTGCGCTAATGCTCTACATCAGGGGTGCCCAACCCTGGTCCTCAGGGCCCCTATCTAGCATGTTTTAGATGTTTCCCTCTTCCAACACACCTGATTCAAATGATGAACTCATCATCAAGCTCTGCAGAAGCCTGATAACGATCCTGGTCATTTCATCAGGCATGAGTAAAATAAATGAATGATTGAGGAAATGTGACGTGTTTGTTTGTGTGCTGACAAAGCAACTCTGAAAATGGATGGATGGACGAATGGATGGATGGATATTTGTGTGAGTTGCTGCTGGAGCACTGGGTTGTGTCTGTGTTCGTGCCTGTTGCCGTGACGGCAGGCACACAGCACTGGCACAGCTGCTGCTGTTGTGTGTCTGATGGAGTTGCTTCGTTACAATTGTGCTTCAATGTCAAGTCCTACATTTGGTCCTGGTTCCTTTCTCACATGGTTATAGACCGCACCATGCTCCGCTTGAGCCGAATCCAGATTTACATTTTTCAGAGGACCAGGGTCCGCGCCAGAGTTCAAGTGACCTTTCACATATCGCAAAAAGACCAGAGTATAGAGGAAGCGAAGCATGGTGCGGAGCAAAGAGTCGTGTGTGAAAGCACTTAGCCTTAGAAGACATGGATATAAAGAAAAGAGTGGATAGACAGGAGCATAAAAATGAGGACATTCACACAAACTTATTACACACACACACACACAGACATCGGCAAACAAAACAGGCTTCATTGAGGGACGTGAAGCCCTGCACCAGGACACAGAGCTTCACTAATGATCATCTCCTTCCACTCAGTGTCCTGTAGAGCAGCTGTTGCACTAACTGCTGGCTTTGATTGACCAAAGTACGGTCCTTTATCTCTTTTCTCCTGCTCAGCTGACCAAAATGAAACAGTACGTTATCATCAAGCTGCTGCTTCAAAACTACAACCAAAATAAAAGTGAAAATAGTACTTTTGTAATCTTTTACATTGTGGCCAAAAATTTTAAAAAATTTCGTGTTTTCTTCCCATAGACGTGATATGTGTATATGTTCACGCCCCCCGTCCAATCAGAACCCTTCCTAACCCCTAGACCTAAAGCAGAATTGAATAAAGGTGAATAATTGTGTTTCCATGTGAACCAACCATCAATTTGTAATTATTATTTCCATGTAAACCAGAAGCAGAATACTTTATTTCTGAATTAAAAACATGATGTAACCATGGTCAATATGGGACAGGTCCTACCTGCCAGCCTTTGTCTGCAGTGCGATAGTAAGGATAGTGTTTGGTGATGTGGGCGTAGATGCCACTGAGGGTCAGCTGTTTGTCTGGTGCTGAGGAGATGGCCTGCACGATCAGCTGAGCATAGGAATACGGTGGCTTGGACTCATCCTGGAAGAAATCAGACAAATCCAAAGGAATGTGAGTGCGTGCAGGTGGTTTTATTGCACTTGAATTCATTTGAAGAACGTCCTCCTCTTCCTCACCCGGGGGCTGTCACTGCCTGCTGTCTCTCCTCGCGGCTCACTACCTCCCCCTCTCTGATCAACAATGCTGCGTCTCTGCTCAGAAACGGCCTTGGCGGCATATTCAACTGCTAACTGGAGGTCAGAGGTCACGTTACGTCCATAGCGATACCCTGATGACCCTGCTCCCCGTGGGCTGGCAGGACAGGAGTTGGGAACACTGCAGAGAGAGGACAGGGTCCAGGGTTAAAGACTTTATTTGATTACAGGTTTAGGGTTTGATTGGAGAGGCCACATCACTGCCTGCACTAAAAGCTTTTCCACAAGAATGAACAATGAAGCCAATATGTGGCCAATCAGATTTGGACCTTTGGACCCGACATGCTTTTTGTAACCAAGGATTGAACTGACGTTAAGACGTGACAACATCTTTGTTCATATATGTGTATCTTTTCAAACAAATCCCTGTTATTTAAAGGGATTCTCCACTGTTTTTTCAAATGTGGCCTAGAACCTTTGAAATGTACTTATTAGAAGATCTATATGCCTAACAAAATGCACTATTTTGCTCCATATTTGTTTTATTACCTTGAATGGGACTACTTCACCATTTTAGAGCCTGCATTTCTGCATTTTGAAATCACGTGATTGATGATGTCACAGCCCCATTTGCCTGTAAACATCCCATTGTTTTCTATTGGAATGAATCATTCAGCCTGCTTTTAAGATCATTTCTTTTGAGAATCATTTTAATATTTAAAAAAGTATTAAAATCTAGGAGTATACTAACAGATGCCCACACCAAAAATATGAATACCAATATTTTCATTGATTAGGAATCCTAACAGGGTAACCAAGAGGTGAAAAACTACCAGAATGGATTATAGATCATATATTTTATGTATTTTACAGCTGATTTAAGACATTGGTCAAAACTGACCCACTATCAGAAGAGAAGCTAACAGAAAGATAATACAAGAGGACGGTTAAGTTTTATGGGTTTATTTATTAAAGACTCAGTAATTGAGAACATAACTGTAATTGACTTTCAGGGGGAAAATAATTGGAAGAGTTGTAGTTGTACATGGATATTTGAAGACGTAATTGTAGTTAAAAATTGTAATTGACCCCAACAGTCACAAAATTTAATTTAAATCCATTCAGAACCTATTAAGATATCCTGCAAAAAAACATCCATATTAACAGACGGACGGTGAAAACATTACCTCCTTAGCAGAGGTAAAGAAAGAAAAAAAAAGCAAGTAAATAGTTAACCAGCTTCTATCTGCTGCTGTAGAAACAGAATACAGGGAAAAGAAGGTAACTTATTACACAACCCACACCTGCCTCTGTTAGCTATGTAAACACCGGTTTCTAGGAGAGTCAATGAGCTTTGATTTGCCAGTGGCAGCAACACACACACTGGGAAGGATACACACTAACACACACAGAGTTTGTTGTTTTTAGTGGAGGACGTTGGGCAGTGGGCTTTGTTTTGATAACAAACCGGTGCTTGAAACCACAAAAAAAGAGAAAGTGGGAGGATGGCCTGGGGTGCAGTAACAGGGTTGTAACTGTGAGGTGAAAGCCTCAATAAAAACTGCGAATGTCCTCTTGAGGGAGCAAAAGTCATCTTTGCTTGCCTCTGCTACTCTGACAACATACACCCCCACCTCTGCACGTGCTCCTGCAGCACTGAGTGCATGCTAGCACAGGAATGTTACAACATACAGTTGATCGAGGCCGTTGAACTGGAAAAGTTACTCCTGCCACTCTGTGACAACACAGCACACTGTTGGTGATTTACGTTTGAAGCGTACGTCTCTTTCCACACATTACTCTTTGCTTACATGTGGTTAGAGGGCCGTGCCTGCCCGAAAAAGGCCACGAGGGAAGAGAGCATGTATGAGCAGACGTCTTCCCCCGGAGTCTGTTATGTGTCCATGTGCAGGGGATTGTGGGTGGTGGGGAGTGAGGGGGCTTTAAAAAGGAAGCCACGGATAGACCAAAAAAAAAAGCGGCTGACAAGCAAAGCAATCTGCCCAACAACCAATCCTGCGCCCCGAAGCTACAGCCATCCCATATAAGGTATGCACACGCACGCTGACATTGGTGGAGATTGAAAATGTCAGAACGGTAATGGATCAACAGGGGGCGCCTCGGGCAAAACCAAACAGGAACCCATGTTGAATGCTTTTACAGCAGCAGATTCCAGCCTGTGCCACTGCAGCAGATGTGACAATTGTTTCTCTCATTCAATTCAAAGAGAACTCCAGGGTCAACAAGCTTGTATTTTCCTCCTCCAGTAGTTACTAATGTCCAATTTCTCCATTGATACATTTATTATAAAATAAATCTGACATGTAGACTTCATGACTTTTTTTTAGCATCTACCAAAACAAATAAAAATAAATTAACTTTCCTTTTAATCACTGTTTTTAATTGTTGCTGAGGTGAAGCTTTCTGTTTACTGCGTTAAAACTTACCATTCTTCATTATAATGACATTTTTGGGATTCATCAACGTTTGCATTTGTTATAACAAATTGCAACCAAACCTTAATCCAGGGGTTAGGGTTTGGTTTTCATCCACAGGCTTTGATTTTAAAAATGTAATGTATGTTTATCAAGCGTTCTGCAACTCCAAATGGACCGATGAGCAGCACTCTTTAAAGACCTTTTCAAAGCACAATTCAGTGCTAACTATTTTCACTGCTGACTAACTGGAAACTACAGGAAAAATCTAAATGAGTTAAGAAACAAAAACAAAGTATGTGCATAAAGACCCAGAGTGAGTCATTTTAATGTCATTAAACAATTGCCAATGAATAAATGGCAATAAACTGATTCAAATATAAAGCATTTACTTAATATCTCAAATAATTCATGACTAGTTAAAATCTTCCTAAACAATACAAATTGTTCGTATTATATCGGTCTAATGCTTTGCATCTCTCGTCACATCTTGAATCTCATCAGTGATGCTTTTTCTAGTTTTCATTTTATTGTGTCGTCTGCAGTCATTTCACCCAGTAAACCTTGTGCCGTTACCTGATGGTGCCCGTGGGAGACGGCAGCGGCGAGCCAAATGCCCTGATGTGCTCTTCGTGCTGCTGCAGCGTGGGAATGCTGATCTTCAGAGGGGAGATGTGGGGCAGAAGTTGCCGGGGGGGAGGAGAGGGCTGCTCCGTCTCTCTGTGCTCCTCAGACACCAGCAGGGACATGAACTGGATCTTGATAACCGTACTGGGAAAACGAAACACACACCTACAGAGAGCAGGAGGGAAGAAAACAGCAGACAAAAATAAAGTTAGTCATGTGACGCAGCAGTTAAACATACTGACTGTAACTTTCTGTTAGCCAACTTTTACTGTTTGTGTGGGTCTATGTAAAGGGTAAATATAGCCTTATTTGTTTCAGTCATTTTTTGTAGTTGTATGAAGCTACAACAGGAGTGCACATTGTGGTTTCATGTTCTTTCAGTTCTAAGACGAACAGAAGCCTTTTTAAAAGAAACACTGATTTCAGTTATTCAAAACAAAAACAAAAAAAAAATTAAAGATGCACTGAAATAAAAATTCTTGGCTGAAACCGAAACCAAAAATTAGAAAACCAAGGCCGAAGAATTATGCAAATTAGTCTCATTGCATTTATGGTATAAATGTGTACTAACCTCACTATAATTAAATCATTACAATTGTATAAATCAATATTAATGCTTCAAAGAATAAATCAAAAATATGGAAATAATTTCCAACAACGCACATTATAAAATAAAAATAAATAAATACAATTTTTAAACTTGACCCCACTCATACATTAAATAACAATGTACAGGCCTATAACTGGCTGGGCTGCTGAAAGAGAGTAATTGTAATTTAGTTGCTTTTGTGGGTACTTTTTGGAGTATGGAATGAGAATCAGTTTTATCAAGAATCAATTTTATAGTCATTGCACATGTTACAGGGTAACAAAATTTCATTTCAGTTTCATCCCGTCCAAGAAAACATGAAAAGACAATCACATATAACACTTATAACACGGGAGGACAGGAGCGGGAGAACTGTGGTTTCCCACAAGGGCATTTAGATGAAAAAAATGGGATAACAACAGAAGGAGAGGTGAGAGAAAAAGGCAGGTTTCAAAATTAATTCCCTATTGGAGAGAACAGTATAAAACTAGGGGGAAAAAAAACTCCTTGGCGTACATTTGCAAAGCAAAACACAGTCACAAAAAGCTTGAGACCATAACACGTTGGCAGGGGGAGGTGGGTCTGGGAGAGGAGTGTTAGGGCGGGGGCCAGGGCAGAAAGGAGGAGAGAATTTCCAGCCACTGGGGGACATGGGCGTGCAGCCACTCCTGGGTGCTCCACGACACCTTCCCTGTAGCTCGGAGGGGAGGGGGTGGTGGGCAGATGGCCAACGAGCCGTTTGAAAAATAATCTCTTAGCTCCGTTTCTGAAAAAGCCAGATGATGTGTGACGACCTTGAATAGATCAGTTCAGAAACAAAAGTTCCAGGTGGCAGTGGGGGAGAGGAGACTGTGTCTGCCGAGACTTCCTGTTGATGAGACAGCCTTGGATAGCCATCTATGGGAGCCAAAAGCAAAATAAGCAATATGGTTTTGATTCAGGATAGGTCAATTTCAAATAGCCTTCTGCCCTGGGTCTCTCTGAATTAAGCTTTACCTTGCAAGCCGGGCACCCAACTTCTCAAAGTTTGTTTCAATTCTGGGTAAACTATCCAAAAGCAGCTCCTGCTTGCTTTTAAGTTCATTCATCACATGAGTCTGAGTGTTGAGAGTCCTGCCCCATCCTTCAGAAAACACTGGCATCCTTCCCAAAACAGTTGTCAGTGTAATACGGACTTTGCAATAGGTCAGAAAGCTGTAAGCTCTAATCAGCAGCATACCTGCTACCATAGTTCCAATCATGTAGATGTCCTCCACGTCTTCCACGAAAAGAATCGACAGACACACAACTCGCCACTTGTTCCAAGGGTCCAGTGCGTATCCAGCCGCAAACGTCACACTTGGATACGTGAGCTCACCACTGCCCGATCTTTTTGTCGTAAAAATGTAACCGATTGCATTGAGAGACTAATCAATTCCATAATTCCAGTTTTGGATGAGATGCAAAGAGGGGCTCCTATTAGATTCACAAGACCAGACAAAACTGCAGCGAGGACAGATAAGGGTGTGAAGAGAGAGAGAAAAGAAAAATGCAACTGCCTTCATCAAGTAACAGAAGAGAAAAATGTCCAAACCAGTAATTTTACTTGTACACAAGTATGTTTTAAAAAAGTAAAATAATATGTTACATTTCGACACCCAACCGTTACTGAGTAAATTAGTTTTGTTTTAAAATGATCAACAGACATTGTCAAAGTACAAAAAATTAAGTGCATCACATCATAGCTGACTAACCAAATTAAATGTGATGCACGGCGCCAAAACAGCATTAAATAAAGATTATTTTCTCAGTTTTAGAGTTCATAAATATTTACAATATATATACAAACCTTTTATTTTATACAGGTGCCTTTGTGGAAAATAAGTTAAGTTCCAATAGATCCCGTTCGTGTGACGTATGCATAGTAAATTAGGTGCAAAATAACCTAAGAACTGCATTGTACTAGCATCAGCTCACGATTGAAATACTTTTGTTTTCATATAAAAACAACACAATGTCATCGTGTTGCGTTGTTGATTGCACAAATAGGAGTTCCAACAATCCAGAACTTAAATTTTACAACATACAGCAGGTGGGCACCCTTTTCAGAAGAATAGACGAGTTTTATGGTTGCGTGCTATCAAACAGAGGCTGACAGCTGGCGTATCTGACACACACATGAAGAGAGAGAGAGCGCTGAAACGTTCCGGATAAAAGTAAAAATCAGCCGGTTTATGACAGAAATAAACAGCAAAAAGTTGCAAATACCCACATTACGTTTGTTCAGAAGCGATCGTGTCGACGTAATCGCTGCACGGGAGCGGACGGAGTAGTATCCGAGTCTGGATCCAGTAAAAAGTGACAATAAAAAGCTGTAAATGAACTGATAAGCAGACGTGGGATAGTGAGGAGGAGACTTAATGTAGAGATGGAAATTTATCCATTGACACTTATCAGAATATGCAGAAATACACAATCACCTTCGGTTAGAGGAATACAGCAGCCTGCCTACCTGCCCATTCATAACAAGTAGTTATAAGCATCTAGAGACTTGTATGGTTTTAGGTTTTCTTTTGTATATACACTGGGTTTCTCTATCAGATATGCATAAATGTCTGGTCATTGAACATTGGGCCAGGAGCGCACATCGGATGACCACTCGTTTTCAGAAATGATGCATGGGTCCCACAATCGTTTACCTGTACATAAAGTGAGTTTCCTTAAATAAGTGGCCGCATCCTCAGGTAACAAGCTTTCTACATACTATGAACTATTTTCGAGCATTAACAGCGGTTCATTCATTCACATATGTAAACATGGTTTTTGCACCGAGTATGCGCGCACACGTCATGCTTTATTACAGTGACTATGACTATGACATGCTCTCCTTTCCTGTGGGCGTCTCCAAGCAGGTTCTCCGCTTTGATTGCAGCGTGCTGGTTTATTCCCATCCAAGTAATGATAATTATAACGCTCACTAAGTACATTTGTGATGAAGTGCAGAGTATCTCTGTGAACCGTGCGATGACAGACTTTGAAAACAGATTCATGCTTCTGATGCACAGCTATGTGTCGCGGTGTAGGGGTCCGTGTTGAAGAAGGGCTACACGTAACTACAATGTCAATGTGACACAGAAACATAAATCACATTTACTGATCCATCTCAACATCTGCTCAGAAAATGCTTTAGTGCTCAGATGTATTTAAATATGGCCGCTCCTCGAGTCCGTGGACAAGTTAAGTAATTTTCAGTCAAGCTCGAGCTGACCGCGGTGTTGTTGTTTACAACAGGATGTTGTGTGTTTACAACATCCTGTTTCGGTGATAAAAGTGTTTTGGCCGAAAATGCATTTTTGGGAAATTTTCAACCAAAAATTTACGGTGGCTGAAATTTCGGCGCATCACAAATAATAATATTCTTTTTTTATGTGATGGTTTTAAGACAACCAGCTCTGCTCATCTCTGTTAAGTTTAAAAAGTGCCCCATAACTTTCACACCAAATGCTCTGACCTTGGTCTAGCGGCCAACACCATGGAAAATGAAGCAGGGAGAGAAGCATCAACTGATGTAAGAAAGCAAGATCAAAAATGTACAGACAGAAGTAGAAAAAAGAAAAAAAGTGAGTTAATGAGAAAGATGGGAGGACACAAAGAGGACATGGATGGAGATATTCATGTTCACACAGTAAAACAAATAGAATGAAGCAATTATTTGCAGGTGATTTGGAAACGTTTAATGGCTGACTTTTGAAATTTATTTTTAGATTTTAATTTCCTCTTGCACACATACATATTTATTGACTGTACTTTTTATGACTGCATCCGTACCGTAGGCCGCACATTAATGAAATTGTTTCTAAGCAACTGAAACAAGCCTGTCTAAATAGGCTGTATTGTATTGACCAACAAGCAAAAAAACCTTGTGGAGAAAAAAAACCTCCTCTACTATTCAGGAGTAAGTCACAAGGCAAAGAAGAAAAGAGGAAACGTTTCATTGATCTTAAAAGTGCACTGAAGAACTGCAGCTTTCTGTGAGCTCAGGAACTAATAACACAACACAAACACCCACATACACAAACACAGCTGTCACTGCCTTGAACAAGCCAACCCAAACAACTAAGTGTCCGTGCAAGAAGAGCGTACATGAGGGGGGAAGAAAGGGCTCCGTTATCAACTCTGCAGAATGGGAGGTCACACAGACACTAATGTTCAGCCTCTCTGCTGCAGCTGATCACCAGATGGACAAGAAAAAGGATTCAGAGAACCAAAGAAAAAGCAACACTGCCTTTGCATGAACATCTAACACATAAATAAAATAAACAGCCAGATGAAAACTACACAAGAATTCTAACAAGCTCCAAGTCTGTGAAAAGCCTTAACACATGGTGGCCCACAGAAAAATCAGACAGATACAGACTGCTAACAAACACCTTCAATCAACAAAAATTATAAATTGAACTTCCATTGAGCGTCCTATACCTATCCATCCTGTTCAGGTTCCCAGTGCGGTGGAGCCGGTCCCAGCTTACTCAGGGTGGAAGGCAGGGCACACCCAGGACATGCTCACAGAGGCAGACATTCAACTGAAAAGCTACAACTACAGAAGTTTAAAAGGCCCGAGGGGAAACCCATAGCAACCAGCAGAACTGACGTGGGTAAATGGCGGCCGGAGGGCCACATACGGCCCAAAACCTAATTTTGTGGTGCCCCCAAAGTAAATAAGCAAAATGACTCTGAAAACACACAAAAACAGTCAAAAAAAATCTAAAACAACAACACAAACGAACAAAACGACTGAAAAAACCACACAAGGACAACCAAAATAAACAAAGTGGACCTCCAAAAAGTCCGTTCCTCCCGAGTATGTTTGTCCTTTAGACTGTTGCTTCACCACGTCGGTCTTCCTTTTTCCGCTTGCTTTGCCATGTAACCGTTGTTCCTAAAGCCACGATGGGGACTTCTCCTGCTGGAATGTCTGCCAATACACTTTTCTTTTACTATTGATGGTACGTGAACGTGCATCAACTTTAGTCAGGCAGCCAATAGTAACACCCTGCCAAAACAACTCATAGAGCACTCCGTTTGTAAAAAGATCTCTGATTGGTTGAAAAGTTGTATTATGCTCCTGGATTTCTAAAAGCCTTATACAGAGCCAAGAGAAGGAAAAGAGGTTCAGCGCCCACTCAGAACACCTTGAATTACAATATGCTCAAAGGTGATTAGGCATTTTTGACCAAATGAAGCCAAACAAAAACTTACATATTGGAGCTTTAAGTGTTGTTTTAAATTTTGTACTTATTTCGTTATATACGTAGGCAATAATGTAGCACTCAGATAAGAATATCAAGTTTTTGTGGCCCCCGCTGTGATAAATGTTGCCCATCTGCAGTAGTAGCACATGTAAGCCCAGACAGAAAGAAGGGACAGACAGATGGACAACCCTCTGTCTGTGAGCCAGAACAACTACCCACCATTCAGCTGGGAGGCACTCGTTTAATCAACTAGAAACTGAACCATTAGTGGAATAGAACATAGAAAACAGATATTTCAAGAAGTATTTCCATTTTATCCAAGCATTTGAATTTGAGATATATACTGAGTATGACTGCAGTAGTGACAATCTTACAAATAGATTTAAACTCAACTCTTACAAGACTCAAGATCAAAAAATAAATAAATAGCAACGGTATATGCATGGGGTTCGCAACCCAAAGTAGTGAAGAGATGAAGAATAGAGTGCAAACAAAGTGAAGGTGTGTGATAGGGCTGGCCAATATGGACCAAAACTCATATCAATAGTTTACACTTAAAATGGTGATAAAGAAATCTCAATATATTTAATTCAAATATTCAGACTTACTAGAAAATCTATTTTGGTTTAAATTTGCTGATGTAAAATGCCACACGGGCACATTTATTAACAAAAAGCTGCACAATATTTGCCACTTTTAGCTTTTTCTTTTGTAAGGGACAGCATGTGTGAGTGAGTTCTGTAGTGTAGCTTGTTTAGGGGAAGGTCTGGGTTAAGACACTCAGCAATCCATCTAACTGTGTTTTTCACACTGTTCTGAGAAGTCGTGAAAACAGCAACTCCTAAATCGAGCATTTTAATACAACATAAGGTACAAAACAAAAAAGATTTAATTATAGGCGGTATTGTAATTTATGTATATTTGTAAGCCCTAGTGTGTGTGAAAGAGAGAACACAGAATGAAATGTTTACAACTCAGCAGAGTGTAAGACAGGGTGGCAATGTCAGGATGGGAAGGTTATTAGTATGTACTTATATAAGAAAGATTGTATACTTTACATAAGTAATAATTACAAATTATCAGTTTTTAGAGGAGGGGGTGGGAGTTAATGTTTACACATCTAAGCAAGCTAAAAAAAAAAAAAAGTGTGACATTTACTTTTTATCTTTACTTTTCTTCAATGGAAACCAGCTTGATTATAAGTTCAGGGAGAATTCTGTTTTCCTTTGCATTCTTAAAGAAAACTTCCTGAGGGCCGTGTGTTTACTCCATGTGCTCATGCAAGGAGGATGTCATTCCTGTTAGCACTTCCTGGCATAGAAATAGGCACGCCCCCAAACACACACACACACACACACACACACACACACACACACATACTAACAAGTTAATAAAAGATACTTAAACAACCACAATTCATTACTTTTGGATACTTAAATCAAACGAACCTCTGCATTGGGAGAGCAATGACAAAGCAGTCGATGGGTGCGTTTGTTTACATAGATGTTTACAGGAACCGAGCACGTGCCTAGCACAGAACACAGTAGCATTAAAAAGCACTGAGACGCTGACGCAAGTCACTTGGCTTAAGAGTGGAAAATTAGTATTTGAGTTTCACCTGAAGAAAAAAAAAAACGAATTGTACATTTGAGCGACATTGAAGTCAGTTTAAGGCAGCTCTGTGAACTAGAGCTGACACAAGCCGAGCGCTTTACGGTAATGACGGCGTGTGTACGAGTGCGCGTGAAGACGTGAGGGCTTATCACGTTACAGCTTTACAGTCAAAACACACGAGTATTTATTTATCCGACACTGAGTGCCAAAGATGACATGCCAAACTTTTTTTTTTAATCCAAGGGAAACCACGGATACTTCTTGGTGTATTGTGACTATATGGTATCTTTTAAACTACAGTTTTGAATTTCACTTCTTCAGAACCACTTTAAGATACATATTAAAGTGGGATTAACCCGTTATGTCGTCTTAAAGGTTGTGTCAGCAGGTTCAGAAAGGTACAGAAAGCTTTATGACACCTATTCTAGTGTAATGTCCGTCAAGTGGTTCAACGAGTTAAAATGAACCCTTGAGTTTTTCGGTCTCCGGTGTGACCGTAGCGCGCCTGTCGGTAAAGCCGGTCGGCCGAACTCACTCTCTGGGAAGGGGCAGCAGGGGCGCTCCTCGTCTCTGGAAAACTCCGTCCACGAACACACCGTTCTTGCCCAGACAACGGAGGGAGAAACCAGACAACTCATCGTAGTTGACCTGCAAGTGCCGCCGTGAGATGAAACTTGAATGGCCCATGTTGATATCCACTGAGCCGTGGGATGAGTTCCGGCCTATGGTGACCGTCTTCTGCCGCATGAAAAACTCAAAGTCTCGGCCGTCCAGCCTGGCCAGAGCAGGGGAAGCGGCGAGCCGCATCGGGAGAATCCCGGCATCCCGCATCGGAGGACCCAGGAGGGCAAGCGAGGGCTGGTGATAGGAGTGCGAGGTCACGGCGACGCGCACGGGGCTGCACGGGGCCGATTGTAAAGCCAACAGGGCTCGGGCTCCGCTGTCGTCCCGGTAGTCTGCCATCTTCTTTTGGATGGTCAAAATACACAGACACACACTAAACTTGTCGCGCACACTCAGAGCTGCAACGTGAGAGTTTTCGGTCACTCCGTGGCTGCCTGAACAACATGGAGTCTGGGCCGCTCCAAACCCAGGAGCGGAATCATTCTGGAACTGGAACGGTGGTGCGTTTCAATACATATAATGGACTCATGAAACACGAGGATCCACCCACAGTTGAACAAATATAAACAATTATTGGATCATCTTGATTATCCTAATTTTGATTAACTGGGTTGAAAATCTAATATGAACAATTTGAGGTCCATTGTATATGGGAAATAAACCTTAGTCCAGTTTATCTCGTAGAAAAAATGAACAATAATTTGTGGGTTCGTCACTTCATGGATATAATTTGTAGACTGTAAAAGGAAACTTCAATAAAGCAAGATACACTGATTTTCGGATAACACAACTTAATATATATAAGACAGTGACGATGTACCCCAAAAGAAAGCGTGATTTAAATGTTTTTTCATAAATATTTTTTGTGGGTTCTCATAGGTGGTAAAGATTAATTATAGTATACTAATAGTTATTAATGATATTATATAAAAACACATTTTCGAAATTAATGACAACAAATTGGAGTTAAGCAAAGATCTGAAAAGCACACACTTAATGCAGTATATATTTTTTTTTAAAACAGGCTTTGCTTTTAATAAACTTCAGATTAACAAAAAAACATAATCAGAGAAAATTATGTATTTACTTTTTTTTTTTATTTTAAAGCTCATTGTTACTGACGGACTTTATTTGAAAGAGAATGTTATTTTCCCCTAAAGGCAATTGTACTACTGCTGTTTTAGTCCATGAACGCAACACACGGGCCCCTCGCTTGATAGGCTGCACCACGTGTCGTCACGTCAGGAAACGGACGCACGATTCCATGAATCTCATGATATTCGTAATCGAGTCTGACGCACGGTGCGCCACTAATGACCTCGTGTGAGTGTTTGAGCCTGACTTGATTTTGAACCTGGTTAATGTTTGTGCCACATCGTGCAAAATGAATGACAGATATAATAAAGAAACTGGAAGAACACGTGGATCCTTTATTGACACCAATAGAACAATCAGTATTCAACCACTAAACACTAATAACACATTCATGTTTTTTTTTATATCCTTTATTTCCACCAACTGTCAGCCATTTACAAGTTTGAAGCGTGAACAGTAACTTTGGGGGCATGGGTGTAAAGTTTGCCAACTTCATACATCTTTCTCCTTGTTTTAATCTTCACTCTGTTTATAAACATAGAAAGAACAAGGTGGCCAGAAAACACGGAAACTGGACTTCTCAGGAGCTGATACACATCAGAAAAAAGAAATACAACTCCACACAAGAGGGCGCTGTCAGTGTAAAAGCTTTTAGAGAACTGAATTTCATATCTACACATCTGTTTCAGAAATGCTACCCTTCCTCCGCACACAGTCACTAACACAACGTAATGATTTTAAACCCTATTTATCATTTAGATGTTCAGATATATGGAGCGCTGATTATAGAGTTGTGCATGTAAAAATAAGCAGCAACATTTAGCAACAAAACCACTTTAAAAACGTATTTTTGTATTTTTGTTATTTTACTTTTGACCAGATTAACAGCAATATTTGTGAAATTTGTGATTTTTTTTGTAAAAGTATGTCAATGTAAAATGTAAATATTAAATCTAGATGTTAAATATGAAACTACATATAAATGTTAAATCTAAATATCACAGGTTTAACTAAGTATCTAGCTAATGTGCAAATTCATCATTTAAATTTAGCATTTAACACTTAGATTTAACATTTAGATTTAAATGCAACATTTTATATTTAATATTGACATAATATTTTATTTTATTATATATATATATATATATATATATATATTATTTTTTTTTTTAATTGTATATTTTATTTGGAATGGACATTAACATCAACATAACATCATTTGCATAAACAAAAACAAGTGACCATCCGTTTTTGTGATTTTTGAGTCCAAAAAGTGAGCAACATCATCCAACTGAGGGTGTGAGTCCGAATATTAAGTTCAGTCCCAAAAAAAGGGTCAGATTTCTCCTGTTCTGTGGTGGACCCACCCTACTCTGATAAATTAAATTTCACAGGAATTATAGTAGAGTAGCTTCAACAGTGAAAAAACAAAACAAAAATGATTGTCTCTATAAAACCCGTGCCAAAAAGCTGTCTTGCCATAAACGGGCCAGATGGGGCTCACGAGCTCACCTAAAGGCAATTCTGATACAGCACAATAAATGAAAGAGTAGTTAGAGCGAAACTGTGTAAAGAAGATGAAAAATCATTCTTATGATCTTCTTGTACTTGATTTCTCACTTGCCACTATTTGCTGCAGCTTTATCTCTCTCTTTATCTCGCTTTTTAAAAAAGGAACATGATGGAGATATCGTACATCACAGACTGTTTAATGAAGACTGAATTCCTTTCCAGAAAGCTTTAACTTGGGATATTCCCAGAAAATATGATAGTGGTTAGTAGTTGTTGAACCACACTGTCTCCAGCATGGCATCTGTACACTTTTATATTTCTCTTGATATGGTGTTTTAAAATATCTGACAATGTTCTTCCAGCAATGCTCCCTCCATACCATGGAACTAGATGTTGTCCAATGGAACGACCAAATATTGTTCCGTGCTTCCTCTGAAATCCCAATCCCTGATTCCCTTTCCCATTGACCTTTAATGTATAGAATGTTATTGTTGTTGGCAGTCGAGAGGGTTGAGTACAACTTTGAAACGGATTTGGAAGGAACAGTATTCAAGGCATTTTTCAAAATGTAGTTAAATTGTAATTCAAAATCTGACAAATAGGTCAATTTGGATTCCTGGTCAATAATAATGATAATACATTTTATTTAAAAGCGCCTTTCAAAACACCCAAGGACACTTTACAGTAGAGTCATAAAAACAATAAAAATAAAAACAGGAGCAACAAAATAAAACTGAGTACAGCCTTGAGATGGTGAATGCATGACTAGGTGGTGTAGGACTGTGAATTTTGAGTTTGGATTTGAAGAGTGGCAGGGAGTCTGGTACGGAGGTCAGGGGGGAGAGAGTCCCAGAGTGGCTGAATGCTCTGTACCCCATGTTGATGAGTTTGTTAAGTGCTTTGAGTTGACTTTGTTGTAATTTGCGCTATATAAATAAAGTTGAATTGAATTTGTAAGTGACTCCAAAGTAAAGAAAACGTTAAATTATGTGTTTTATTGTTGATAATTTGGCACTTCCTGTTAAACCGAAAGTTTATTTTTAAGGCTTTGATACTGTTGAAAACATGGAAATTGACAGCGTAAGATAAACGGAACAAACATGGGAAAAAAAAGCAAGAAGTGTCCAGAAATAATAACTGGGAGAGCAGGAAAAGCTTTAGCTAAAGTGGGAACAAGGTATGTTCATTAAATATGAATCCATGTAAATGACAATGTAAATGTTTTAGTTAATTTTGGGTATGTATGTAGATGTGTTGAGCTACTTTGGCATGTGTTCTAAGAGCTAAGCTAACTGTGTTTATTTGTTTTCTTGTGGTTTATTTTCATCCAGCTCTTACGTTGATTTAGCAGTAAGGAAAAGGAAATTAAAAGTCACTAAATCATCAGTTCTGGTAAGAGCTTGACCACCCTCCACCACACTGGACGACGTGGTATCAAAGTTTCAAGGTACATTACTTACAATGAACAGCAGGTGGCGGAATTTGGTCAAAACTGAAGGAACAAGCAAAGTTACACAGAAAATGGATGAGGATTCACAGGCTTCATTTGTAACTCAAAGGGACATTAGTGAGCAGATTGCTAGTCTGCAAAATGAAATTAAGGACTATAAAGACTCCAAAATGAAAGTGAAAATCCAAGGGAAGATATAAAAGACACCATCAGATGTAAAGAAAAATTGTTAATTGAGCTACAGAGTAAACTACATGGCTTAGAAGATTTACCTTGCCGCTCTGAAAGAATCAGAATCCCAACTGAAAAAAAATGCTTATCTATCAGAAAGATACAATACAATACAATACATAAATACATAAAAGGGAAAAAAGGCTCATGACTGCTTATGAACAATGGAAAAGCGTAGCACGTGAGTCACGGGAAACTTTGAAGTCAGATGTAACTTCAGCTCAATTGTCATCCCTCTTGGACAAACTAGAAAAAGAAAAGCATGACATTATGAAACTGTACCATGAGCAAAGAAGCCATGTAACACCAACAACTGAATTAAGACGGAAAATTGAAGCATGTGAAGCAGTTACTCGTGATCTAAGTAGAGTCATATTTGAAATAATATCTGGTTTAAATGGTGACTTCAATGCAGAAGAAGAAAGAGATCGTTTACGTGAGCTTCTGGATTGTGATTATGCGTTTTCCATTTATGGTTCCACTGCAGCAAAATCAAACATCTCTCACTATTCTGCATCATCTTACCTGCAGAACTAGCTGCACAGGAGGCTAAATACAAGATCGCAGAGGAAGAAAGAAAGGTCAAAGAAAAGTTGAAAGCTTTTGAGGAGCAACACAGAAGGGAAATGGAAGCCCAAAGATCAGAATTAAAATGTCTGAAAAATGAGAAGACACTAGAAGGAGCCAGAGCCAGATTGGAAGCTTATGACAGAGAAATGACACAAATGAGTGATGTCCAGTCAATCAAAGGTGAACAAGTGAGCCCACATTTTGTACCTCAGCCGCTTGCATCACCCCAATCTAACATGGCTGGTTTGTCAGAGCCCCCTAGTGTTATTCAGCTAGCACAAGCTGTACAAGACAGTACAGTATAATGATGAACAGGCTTCCAACACCAGAGCCCACAGTGTTCACTGGGAATGCTATCCACTTTATTGAATGGAAATCCTCTTTCATATCTTTGATCTACCAAAAAAGCATATCTGCTGCAACCAAGTTATACTACTTAAAAAGGTATGTGAGTGGTTCAGCTCGTAAATGCATTGAGGGAAGCTTTTACAGAAATGATGAATCAGCTTATCAAGATGCTTGGGATAAACTTAACCTCAGGTATGGCCAAGCATTTGCTATTCAGAGAGCATTTAGAAGAAACTCTCCAGTTGGCCAAAAATTTACACCAAAGACGCTGAAGGTTTAAGAAACTTTGCAGACTTTATAAATGCATGTTCATCTGCAGTAGCACATGGAAAATCTGAGATTAATACAAAAGCTTCCTGATTGGGCAGCCAGTAGATGGAACCGCAACGTTACAAAGACATTGATAGAAGGAAAGAACTTTCCCAGCTTTAGTGACTTCGCAGCATTCTTGTCATTAGAAGCAGAAGTCGCTTGTAATCCTGTCACCTCTATTCATGCACTTTGTTCTCTGGAAGTACAGAGCGATAACAAAAACCCAAAAGACATTAAAAGGAACAAGGCTAGTGTGTTTACTACAAAAGCAAATCTACAAGTTGACAAACAACCAGCAGCTAAGGCTAATGCAAAACCTTTGCGTATCCTGTGCCAAAACACACACCAACTTCAGAAAGGTCCAAATCTCATTAAAATGTCTCTGGAGGATAGAAGGATGTATGTTAGAGACAATAAACTGTGTTACGGATGTTTGAAACAGGTTCACAGTGCTAAAGACAGCACACCCAACCTGCCAACATGACACAAACTACTTCAGATATCTGAAAGAAGAGACACATGTAAGTACATAAAATACAACACACAAGAATACATCAGAATCAGCAGCTGCAACGTACCTAAATGTTGCCAGAAATGGGAAATATGTCAGCACCTCAAGGATCGTTCCAGTGTATGTGTCAACAGGAAATCCATGCAAAGAAAAACTTGTTTACGCTTTACTAGACACTCAGAGTGACACTGTATTTATTGATCATGATTTGAGCTGTGAGTTGCAAGCAGATGTTTGTCCAGTCAAACTTAAACTGACTACCATGATGAGCAAAAATGCAGTTGTAAACAGTAGAAGGGTCTCTGGTCTCTGTGTGAGAGGCTACAGCTCTGGGACAGTTCTCCAACTCCCACATGCATACACTAAATAGTATATACCTGCAAGCAGAGAACACATACCAACTTGTGAAACTGCAAAACACTGGAGTCACCTGTCACAGATTGCAGATGAAGTCCCACCCCTTCTCAGTTGTGATGTAGGTCTTCTGATAGGTTATAACTGTCCTAAAGCACTAGCACCTAAACAAGTGATACTAGGAGAAGTTAATGAACCATATGCTATTCAGACAGAACTGGGGTGGAGCATAGTTGGCAACTCAATGTCTTACCTTGAGAATGATATAAAATATAGCAGCCTCTGTCATTGCATTGCTGTAAAAGATATCCCCCAGACTCCTATGGATGTGAGTCGCACTTTAGAAAGTGACTTCAGAGAGGTCAGTATAAGTGACAAAACAGTGTCCCAAGAGGATCTCTTCTTCCTACACAAGCTTAAAGAAGGCATAAAAAAGACAGAGCAAGGGCATTACAAAATGCCGACCTTTCAAAGAAAGACCACAGTTGCCGGATAACAGACAACTTGCCGACGCCAGATTAAACCAACTAAAGAAAAAATTCAACCGAGATAGCAGATACAAAGAAGATTATGTTAGGTACATGACCAACATCATCAAAAGAGGTGATGCCGAAGAAGCTCAGGATAAGGGACTCCCTGATGAAACATGGTTCATTCCACATCATGGTATTTACCACCCGAAGAAACCAGACAAGCCTCAATGAACATCTCACGACTGGTCCAGACACGATTAATAATCTAACAGGTGTTTTTGTGTGCTTCAGACAGCACCAAATGGCAGTGATGTGTGACATTGGAAAAAATGTTCCACCAGTTTCATGTACAGAAAGATGATTGTAACTATCTCTGTTTCCTTTGGTGGAAAAATGGAGATCTAACCATACAGCCTCAGATGTACAGGATGACCGTACATCTTTTTGGAGCAGTTTCTTTACCAGGGTGTGCAAACTATGGATTAAAACATCTGGCCAAAGAACACAACCTTGCATACCCATCAGGCTTTCAGTTCATAACCAGAGATTTTTATGTGGATGACGGAGTGGCCATCACAGCATCAGTGAAAGAATGCATACAACTTACACAAGAAGCACGTGAAGTTAAAGTCATTATAGGGTACATAAATAATAAGGCAAAAAGAATTTACACATTTGTTGCAAACAAGGTATAGAAGATCCGTGATAGCACAACGTCCCAGCAGTGGTTTTATGTCTCCACCTCAGAAAACCCTGATGACAAGGCTTCAAGGGGAACAACAGTGGATGAATTGCTGTCTTCCAACTGGCTCACAGGTCCACAGTTTCTGTGGGAAAAGGAGATACACCCTCCAGCAAATGAAATCATTGAACTTCCAGTTGGAGATCCAGAAATAAGGAAAGGTCACACATTATACACAGCAATTATTGAACCTTTCAGTCTTTCTGATCACCTAAAGAGGTTTTCATCTTGGTCTCACGCCGTCAGTGCAGTAGCACGTCTCAAACACCTTCTGACAAAAGAAAAATCAACTGCACACTCAACAGTCAATGAACAGCAACATGCAGAGCTTGTGATCATCAATGATCTTCAGAGACAAGCATTTAAGGAGGTGATAGAGACGCTAAACAAAGGTAAATCCCCACCAAGCAACAACAAATTACATCATTTAGATGTTTACCTAGACAAAGATTTAGTGCTCAGAGTTGGAGGTAGACTACATCGCTCATCCCTTGAAAATCCATTCAAGCACCCCATAGTCATATCCAGAGAGCATCATGTCACAAAACTGATAAACGCTCACTGTCATGGTAAGGTTAATCATGAGGGAAAAGGCTTCACAATGAATGAGATTTGAGCCAATAGGTACTAGATTCCAGGACTAAGTCACGCTGTTGCATCCTACATTCGTCAGTGTGTCATGTGTTGAAAACAAAGGAGAGCTGTAGGACAGAAAATGAGTGAACTCCCTATAGAAAGAATAGAACCTCTCCGCCCTTCACACACTGTGGAATGGATGTTTTTGGCCCATTTCTGACTAAAGTAGGGCGAAAGGAGCACAAAAGATACGGATTACTCTTCACATGTTTCTACTCTCGTGCCATTCATGTGGAGATGTTAGAGGATCTGTCAACAGATACCTTTATAAATGGACTACGATGCTTTATTGCACCGAGAAGCTCAGTCAAACAGATTAAATGTGACCACGGCACCAATTTTGTAGGTGCAAAAAATGAATTGGATGCCGCTCTCCAAGAAGTTAATACTGAGAGATTGATAACCTTTTTTGCAGAAAAACAATGTGATTTTGTCTTTAATGCACCTCATGCAAGCCACGCTGGAGGAGTGTGGGAGCGACAAATAAGAACTGTGAGAAATATTCTCAACTCGATGCTCTCCCTGTCACCTGGTTGAGTAAGTGATGCTACCTTAAGAACCTTTTTGTATGAGGCAGAATTGATTGTCAAGAGCCGCCCTCTTACATTGGGCAACTTAAATGAACCAAAGAGCTTTGAGCCAATCACTCCCAATTACCTCTTTACAACAAAGGCCACCACTGTGCTGCCTCCACCGGGAACCTTTGTCAAGGAGGACTTGTATGGAAGGAAAAGATGGCGTCAAGTCCAATACCTCGCAGAGCAGTTTTGGAGTCGGTGGAGGAAGGAGTACCTTCACACCATCATGCTCAGGCAGCGATGGCACGTGCCTAAGAGAAACATCCAAGTAGGCAACATTGTTATGGACACTGATGAAACACTACCAAGATCTGTGTGGAGACTTGGACAAACCTCTGAGATTGTAACAGACAAAGATGGACTCGTTAGAAGAGTTAAAGTATTTCTTGGAGATAAAAGTCTGAACAAAAGAGGTAAACGTTTAAGCAAAGTGTCAGTTCCCTGTTCACAAGTTGGTGTTGCTTTTAGAGGCTGTTTAAAGAAATCTAAAAGTCAAACCAGTGCAATCTTAAATTTCTTTATGTTGTGGTGGTTCATGATGAAAATTATTATGTTTAAAATGTTATGTTTTGTTATCCACTTAATAATTGCGGTGGGAGTGTAAGTGACTCCAAAGTAAAGAAAACTTTAAATCATGTGTTTTGTTGTTAATAATTTAGCACTTCCTTTTAAACCAGAAGTTTATTTTTGAAGGCTTTGATACGTATGAAAACACGAAAAATGACAGTGTAAGATAAATGGAACAAACACGGAAGTAGTGTACAGAAATAATAACTGGGAGAGCAGGAAAAGCTTTAGCTAAAGTGGGAACAAGGTATTTTTATTATGTATGAATCTATGTAAAGGACAATGTAAATACTTAACTTAGTTAATTTTGGGTATGTATGTAGATGTGTTGAGCTACTTTGGCCTGTGTTCTAAGAGCTAAGCTAACTGTTTTTATTTGTTTTCTTGTGGTTTATTTTCATCCAGCTCTTATGTTGATTTAGCAGTAAGGAAAAGGAAATTAAAAGTCACTAAATCATCTGACCTACTCATTTTGACCTGACTCTACAGAATTTAATTGAATTTGTCCCACTCCCTGAAGTGGTTTTCACTCACTTCTATGGGCAGATTCCTAAAAAGGTAAAGTAGGCGTGGCAACACATTCTGATCACTAAGGCTCAGGAAGGGGACCAGGTTCCATCTGTGTAAATCGGCTTTTATTTTGGAGGGAGGATATTGGCTCATAGTTTGCCCGGAAGGGTCAGTACTGTCATATTTGATATTCTCATTTTCCCAATTTACCTTGAATTCCTTACATAAATTGGCAGGGAGTGTGTAGTTAAGGGTCATCACCTGAGTTTTTGAAATGTTAACTTTGTAGCCAGACAGCTTACCAAAATTGCTCAAAGTAGACATTAATTCACGGAATGATCCCTCTGTTTCCCCCAAGCTGACCAGCACATCCTCAGTGAACACCGTCACCTTGTGTTCAACTCCTGACAGTGAAATACCATGAGCATTCTGATTTAATTTTATTGAATGACCCAGTGTTTCTATGTTTCAGGACAAAGGCCCCAGATAGATCGCCATTGATGCGGGCTGAGGAATTATCATATATTGCTTGAGATATCCTTATAAACTTATCATTAAATCCTAATTTCCTAAGCACCTTGTACAAGAATGCCCATCAAACAGAATCAAAAGCCTTCTCCGCATCCAGATTCACTATAATGGCTTGGGTTTTGTCCTTTTGTATTTGTCCTAGGATGTGTAGTATTCTTCTGACGTTATCAGTTGTTTGTCTATGATGAATAAAGCTGGTCTGATCTAAGTTAATGACATTGGGTAAAAGCGTCTCCAATCTGTGGGCAAAAATAGAGGTAAATAATTTATAGTCTAAGTTGATGACACTAATTGGTCGATGATTCTCACATTCTTGTCTATCTTTCTCCTCTTTGGGGATAACTGAGATGTTGCCTCCCTCCAAGAGGGTGGGATTTCTCCCTCCTTGAGGACGTGGTTAAATGTCTTCAGTAATAGTAGGACTAGTTCTCTCCTTAGGCTGCGATACCATTGAAAGTTGTAGCCGTCCGGCTCAGCTGCTTTTCCTGATTTTATTCTGGTGATTGCTGCATTGACTTCCTCTTCTGATATTGGTTTCATTAAAGTCTCATTTTCAGAGTCTGTTAATGTAGGCATTTCTAGATAACTGAGAAAGGCGTCAGGGCATTTCTCCTCAGGAGCATCGTTTTAGTCTGTTTTTCATATTTCAGATATGCTGTCACAAACGTGATCCAGATAGTAGTCTGCTCCATGCAGGGATGTACAATCATGGATATATTTTCATGCATTCTACAGTAATGGTTTATTCTACTGAATGTATGTTTCTGTTCCTAAACATTGTTTAACTACTTAACCAGTTTTCTGAAGTGAGTTAAGTTGTAAGTTCCGCTCAAGTGCAGCTGTTGCATTTTGTTAGCTCGTAACTGTAGCCATTTTGTCAGTAACAGATAATACTGAAAAGAGATTGGATTAAGTAACAGTTAAAGTTTTTGTTGAACATTTGATATGTTTTTGTGTTAGTCTATGTGAATTATATGTTTTTATGTTATTCGTATTGTGCCATGATTTACTTTTGTGATTACTGTGAATTATTTTGTACATTTGCGTTTAATTGACTTTCATTGAAAATAATGCATAAAAAATTTATTTTCATGCATTATGTTTTGTATATGTAATATATATATATATATATATATATATATGTGTGTGTGTATATGTAATAGGGATGTAACGATTCACTCGACTCCCGATACGATTCAATTCACGATACTGGGTTCAAGATACGAATCTCTCACGATTTATTTTACAAAATGGGACTGTATATTAATGACTGAAAAATATTCCTTTATTTTTTTTGGGAAAATACTATACTATTTTTCATTGTCAAAAGAATCCCTTGATAAACTATTCAAAACAATACAATTTAACTAAAAATAAATCTTGAATGAAATAAATAAAGGAATAATACAAATGAAGAAGAAGCTTATTATTTAAATTCTGGTTCTATAGTAAACAATACAAAACTGCATTATAGTTCTTTTTCTTTTTAAAAGTGCAACTTAAAGTGTATTTTGTGCCTTAACAATTGGAAAAAAAAAAACATTTTACTGTATTTAGGTCAGATATTTGTTTGGACCAGCAGAGGGCGCTAGTAACCCAGTGGTCGGTTGGCATGCAGATATCTTGCAGTGAAGAAGAGATGCTATGCTAGCAAACAGAGCTAATAGAAAAACGTGACTTTTACAGATATTCACGTAATGTTACAGATATTCTTTCGGTGCTAAAGGGGTAAGGAATCATTTATGAATATGTTTAAGAGTAGAAGGCGGCCAGAAAGAAAGTAGTAGCAGATTTCGCTCGCCGCCAACACTTCTGGATGGCTGCGATTCAATTTTCACAGCATCGATGTGAACCTTGATACCTATGAATCGATTTTTATCTGCCTTACAATTAATCGTTACATCCCACATATATATATATATATATATATAATTTGCTATTTTGACTGAAATTGAGAAGAAGGATTGACAGAGAAATGTTTATCTTTGTGTCAGTAATAAATGGGGGAGACGATAGCGCTCTATGCACCTTCTGGATCTGCACTGCAATTGACCAAGGAATGGTTACAGTTTCCCGGAGTAATTCCTCCACAAAATGGAGCAGGGGAGGCACCATGGCTTTCTAAGCTGCCATCCCCTCGAGCCCTGAGCCGCAAACCTATTTTATTATACTTTTATGACACAAAAATATCACAAATAATGCTTTCAATTTGGTCAAAAGTAATATATACAGTATATATATATATATATATATTAAAAAAATCAAATACGTTTTTTTAAATGTGGTTTGTTGCTAAATGTTGCTGTTTGTTTTAGCATGCACAACATTACAATCGGCGCCCCATACAGCTATAAGAGGTATAAATCCGAAATATCGTATACCTTTTAGGTTAAGACATTGCTTGTGTTTTTATATTTCCAAACACTGTTGCTTGTCATTTTTATGATTTGAGAACATATAGAACATACACTGGATATAAAAAGTCTACACACCCCTGTTCAAATGCCAGGTTTTTGTTATGTAAAAAAATGACACCAAGATAAATAATTTCACAACTTTTTCCACCTTTAATATGACCTATAACCTGTACAATGCAATTGAAAAATAAACTGAAACCTTTCAGGGAGGTGAAGTAGAAATAAAAAACTGAGAGAATGAGTTTGCAAAAGTGTGAACACCCTCTTATAACTGGGGACGGGGCTGTGTTCGGATTTAACCAATTACATTCGAACTCATGTTAAATTGGAGTCAGCACACACCTGTCACCATTTAAAGTGCCTCTGACTAACCCCAAATAAAGTTCAGCTGCTCTAGTAGGCTTTTCCTGACATTTTTGTAGACACATCTTCCAGCACAAGCCATGGTCTGCAGAGAGCTTCCAAAGCATCAGAGGGATCTCATTGTCCAAATATATCAGTCAGGTGAAGGGTACAAAAGAATTTCCAACCAATTAAATATAACATGGAACACAATAAAGAGAGTCATCATCAGGTAGAGAAAATATGGCACAACAGTGACTTTACCAAGAACAGGATGTCCGTCCAAAATTGATGACGACGAGAAGAAAACTGGTCAAGGAAACTGCCAAGAGGCCGACAGCAACTATGAAGGAGCTGCAATAATTTCTGGCAAGTACTTCTTTTTCATATGTCTCTGCTATGGGATAAGGTGGCAAGACGGAAAAACATCCAAGCCCGGCTTCATTTTGCAAAAACACATTTGAAGTCTCCTAAACGCATGTGGGGAAAATGTATTATGGCCTGATGAAACGAAGGTTGAACTTTTTGGCCATAATTCCAAAAGGTATATTTGGCGCAAAAACAACACTGCTCATCACCAAAAGAACATCATACCTACAGGGAAGCATGGTGGTAGCAGCATCATGCTTTGGGGCTGTTTTTCTTCAGCGTGAACTGTGGCCTTAGTCAGGGTGAAGGGAATTATGAACAGTTTTAAATACCAGGCAGTGTTGGCACAAAACTTTTGGGCTTCCAACATGACAATGTCCCTAAGCACACAGCCAAATCAACAAAATAATGGTTTTACCAGAATAAGGTTGAGGTTTTGGAATGGCCCAGCCAGAGTCCAGACCTGAATCCCATTGAACATCTGTGGGGTGATCTGAAGAGGGTTGTGCACAGGAGATGCCCTCGCAATCTGTCATATTTGAAGCGGTTTTTTTAAAGAAAAGTGGGCAAATATTACCTCATCAAGATGTGCCACACTGATAGACTCTTACTCAAAAAGACTGAGTGCTGTAATAAAAGCCAAAGGTGCTGCAACAAAGTATTAGTTTAAGGGTGTGCATATTTATTCAACCAGGTTATCTTAAGTTTTTTATTTTTCCCCTTTAAATGTTTCAGTTTGTTTTTCAATTTCTTTGTACAGGTTATAGGTCACATTAAAGGTGGAAAAAGTTGTGAATATATTTATTTTGGTGTCATTTTTTTTTACATCACAAAAGCCTTGCATTTTAACAGGGGTGTGTAGATGTTATATCCACTGTACATGTAGCATTAAAAAGAACAAAAGCCCAGAGTGAAATAAAGTAAATCCTCCTGATTGTTTATTTAATATAAAATTATACAAAAGATTCAAACTGTTGCACTGATACATATTTTAAAACAAGCATTCAGATATATATAATAAATTGCAGACAGCTCATTGTAAACGCATGTTTTTCAAAGCCTTTTTTACTTGGCTTTAAGAGCGGGGCACCAGCTTCAGTTTGACTGGTCGTTTTGGAGCCAAGAAACCCTGCAAATCAAGCGCCAGAGGGACCTGGAGTCATTTGTAGATAAAAAAGGGAATAAATCAAAAAGAGTTTTTTTCAATGACTTATCCACTGATAACAGCATTGAACAGCCAAATAAAATTAAGGCAGAAGTCATCACACTTAAAACAACAACAGGCAGTGGAAAGGTTGAACTCACCTCAGTTTCTTTGCACATAGCAAAGCTGAACTTCTGCAGGATCTCAACCATAGCAAGTTTAATGGTCAGAAGGGAAAAGCGCATACCAAGGCAGTTCCTTGGCCCTAATCCAAAGGGCATGTGCGTGTAGGGATCAATTGTATCTTTGTTTTCCTTGCTGAACCTATAGATGTGAACATAAAAATGTACGTTACAATCAAAGACACACTTCAGTCCTGAAAAAAAAAGGGTCTAACATGGACTCATAAGCCTTTTAAAGATGAGCCTTTTTTTACGGTTAAAGAGCCGAGGCTAAAGTTAAGCCGTATTTCACTAACTTTCACAATCTATTTCTACAGTATTATAAATCTTTTAAAATGTACACAAAACAGAAATAATGAAGTAACCAAATTAATAGATATGATTAAAGAGTTAACTTGACAAAAAACCAAAGCCCCCATTAAATCCAATTTCTGCTGTACCATTGATTTATGTTCTATTGAATGCCTTTATGTAGGTATACTTTTTTGTATGTGTTTTTGTTGGTCTGTTCCTTTCCTCTCTGTATTGTGTTTATGGTTTGGTTCTTAAAATGCTACTAATTCTATGATCTTATTGATTGCTGTATGCTGGCGGGCTGCATACTTGAATGTCAGGCAACGTATTAAGAGTTGATGAGGTCACCCGGGAGAAGTTCCACTGTTACTTCTCTTGCAGATTTAAACAACATGGCACAACACAAACCCTGAAAAAGGGAAGAAGCAGGTCAGAAAATGTACAAATGGATGGCACACAATGGGTCTGGTATAGTGAAAGTAGTGGCAGTCTGCTCACATGACATCTTATACCCATTATGCTTTGCATGCCATTCAAGATGGCAGACCCTGGCTCTTCATCTATAACTAAGGCTCATCTTGAAGAGGCAATAAAAGGATTATGTAGAACATGTTTTTTGGCACTGACCTTCACATATATAAAAATAGTGGAGGATCCCATTAAAGTTTACGCAAGCAATTATCATATATGAATATGAAACTGGTGTGAACCTCTCAGGCTTGAATTTCTCTGGTTCAGGCCAAATATTGGGGTCTCTGTGTAGGGTCCACGTGGGGATCATAACCACCATATCTTTGGGAATCACAAGGCCATTTATCTCTACTGATGCCTTGGCCACACGCTCCAGACGAACAACTACGGGATACAATCGGAGAGACTCGTTGATGGCGCAGTCCAGATACTCCATCTGCATCAGTGTCTGGTAGTCAACAGGAGCCTGCCCAAACACATGGTTCCACAATGGATACACTCATGTATGACAGAGAGTACAACAAAAAGATAGTTTATAGCATGACTTTATAGTGTGACCAAGAATTGTTCACTCAGATATCATTCATTTTTTTTTTAGAAACCGACTTATTCTTTTCTGGGTGGTGAGGCACACTGGAGAATAGAGACTCCGGTCAAAAATAATACCGGTAAGGGTTTTTGGCATGTGGGAGATGACCAGATTAGCTACATTCAATTAACAAGAGCTCATGAATGATACCAGATTGATACGCTGCATAGACTAATGAGTCAGGTGGGATAGACCTCAGCAACTTTGGGAAAAGTGGGGATTGCAGGTATATGATTGTTTTATTGGCCAGATATGATGCTTGCATCCGTTCTTTATCTCTAAAGTTGAAGACTTGCCAGATTAGGACAAACCTTGTTTGGGAAGGTTCTGTCAATTTCTTCCTGCATCTTTTTCATGACCTCAGGGTTGGTTGCCAGGTTGTAGGCTAAGAAAGTGAGTGAGCTGCTGGTTGCTACATGGCTAGCAAAGAGGAAAAACATTGCTTGGGAAAGGATCTCGTGGTCACTCAAACCTGGAGGGACAAGCAAGGTTAAATAAATCATAGATTCAGGTTTATTGTAGATTTTTCTGCTGATTTATATTCACAATATACCTTTTTTTTTATTACTAGGATCAGTGTTTTTCTGAGAGTCAATCATCAGCTGGAGAGGGTCCACACGAAACTGACAGTAGGTCAAAAAGGAACATGCATAGGCTCAAATGTAATTACTTACAAATACGTGCATTACATTTCCATCTGTATTACAAAAATTATCCTTCAGTAAAAAAGCTGAAAATATCTAGGAACAATCGTTCACCATGAAGTACCTTTTTAGCACTTTCCTCACGGTTGGACTTGATCTTTTGCAGTGCAGTGTAAAAAAAGTCTGTCACTTCTGAAGCAACAAAGGCAAACTCCAATTTTTCAAAAATGGGACCAAAAAAAGGGAAGAAGGCTGAAATTATACAACAAGAGAAAATTAAATATGGTTAGAAATGAGCTCCTAACCATATATGCATGGATTTACCAATGATGAGGAAGAGAGGGCTGAGAAGGTCAAACTTGAACATCTTTTTGATGTTGGAGAAAAAAGGGTCTGAGGGGTTGTTGAGTGAGTCTATGTCCACACTGAAACAGGTGCTAGCCACTGTATCCATACTGTAAGATCCAAATAACCTATGAAGGCACAAAAAGACACCCCAAACCCACTTGTTAATATTAAAGGAACAATTAGGGATGGCCCTATATTTCTGGAATAACTCCTATGTAAGGTTGAGTGGTTGGAGACATTCTTACTCCTTAAAATCTAAAGGTTCATCTTTGTCTGCGGTCTTTTTCATGCTGCTCACCAGGTTATCACTGTGATGTTTCATGATGCCAAACATCTGATGCACAGAAAAGAAACAGCACACACAAAAGCACAGAAACAGAAGAACGAGGTGACACATTGACTTAATCTTTCTTTAAGAAACATGCAAACTTCATCCAGAAAAACGTTGGACCACCACCACCACCACTGGAAACCTAAGCGACCCAAACAGGCACCGTTCTCATCCAAACTAATAAACAACTGCTTCTCTGCAGGGCTCGAGACTGCGACCAAAATGGTCGCATATGCGAGCATTTTTTCAGTGTGTGCGAGTGAAAATTTTATCAGGGTGACGTTATTTTATACAGAGCTGCTGAGCGCTTCATCACATCCCACAGAGTGCACTTCTCTCTCTCTCTCTCCGCGCTGTGGGATTACCGTAAAACCGTCTATAAACAGGCACTTTCCCAGAGCAGGGGTCTGCAACCTGCGGTTCTGGGGCCTAATGTGGCCCTTTGACTCTTTTGCAATGGCTCCCTTTTGCTTAAAAAAAACCATTGAAATAAATACTTTTTTTTTTTACAGAGGTTATTAATGATTAATGACAAATAAAATCAAGACAACAATTTGTTAACCTAAAATAAATCACATTGTGCAATTACTCAACCACTTTCCTACTTCATCTCCTGCAACATCTACAGATCATCAACTTTCCTGCACCTGTAGCTAACCTTAGTTTTAAATCCCTGGTAAAATAACTAAACCAACAAAAGCACTATTCTGGAAGTAAATAGAGATTTTAATTGTGTGGGATCAGATTAATTTAACTGCCAATGTGCTGGTTAAATATGCATGCTTTGTGTGTGGCAAGAAATGAGCAATTAGCATGTGTTGACCACATGATCATCCACCCATCCATTTTCAGACCCACTTGTTCCTGTTATTCAAGGTCACGGAGGTCTGCCGGTGCCAATCTCCGGCTCTCATCGGGCGCTGGGCCAGGGTACACCCTGGACATGGCGCCAGTCCATCGCAGGGCAACACAGACAGACAACCACTCACTCCCATTCATATGGGCAATTTAGAAGCTCCAATCAACCTTACAGTCATGTTTTTGGATTGTGGAAGGAAGCCGGAGTACCCGGAGGAAACCACATGATCATGTGTTATCAAATTCAAGTTATTTTTTGTAGCCTTTCAAATACATTACCTAAAAAAAAAAAAATCTTTATATAACATTGTGTTCATGTAAACTGAGATGTGTAAGAATTTGAAGATGCAAGATAATGTTTTATTTCTTGATGTCAATTTATTTTATTTAAAACTGTTTTAAAGTTTCCATTTACATGATCAATATAAATCAAATTAAATCAAACATTATTCTGTATAATTTTAATTGTAGGGAATTTAATACACTGTATTGTCTTCATTGAGAAGGTTTTTTTTTGGCTCCAGGGGGACTTTAATCCAGGTGAGATGAGGTGTAATGGCTCCTTGTACAGTAAAGGTTGCTGACCCCTGACCAGGAGAAGAGGGTTAGGAGACCCCTCTATCAGAGCTGGACCCTATATTTAATTCCATGGGGTGAAGCAATACAGATGCTAAGTTGGTTATGCTACTGTTAAGTTAATTCAAGTACAGCCTTTCTGCAAAATAAAAAAACAGAATACATGTAACCTGTTGTTACGCTTTGCTGTTATTTTTTTTTTTTTTAATATTTAATATAAATTCAGTCATTGTCAATCTTTACTTCATACAAAACCACTGTACGCCAGTTAAGTCAACTATTCATTAGCATGCATGACTATGCTGTACCCCCCCTCGCTCAAAAAAAAGGAAAAAAAGGGTGCAACCAAATTCTGTGCTGGTGCGACCAACTGAGAAAGTTAGTCGCACCAGTGCCACCATTGGAAAAGTTAGTGTAGAGCCCTGCTCTGTATCTGAGTACAGGCCAAGTTGATAAATTAACTGCTTCCAACAGTTATACCTCCTTCAGTCTTCCCGATGTGAAAGAGGGAGTGAGGATACTGCGTATCCTCCTCCACCGATCATCCTTTACCAAGTTCACGGCATCATACATAGGCCCGTTCAGACGGAAGTTCTGCATCAGAGTCAGACAGCAGCCACAGGTGAGGGTCAGAGGGCATGAAAACAACTCCTTTTAACAATATACAGAACAAATTGCATAGCGTGTGCTTACTCTGCGGTTGGTGAAGAAAGAGTAACACTCCTTGACCAGTACAGCTTTTATCATGGTAGGGTCTGCGATGCAAAGCACGGGCTGACGACCATCAAAGATACTGAACACAGTCACAACAAAAACAGATTTTGGTCAAGCACATGTACGGCTGATTAAATTGAATATTTTATGTAATAGCCCAACCAATATGGGATTTTTAGGGCCCATACCGATATCGATATTGGGGGTTTTAAAAAGCCGACATCCTCTGCATCTGCCAATAACTGATTATATTGGTGATATGCATGTGCAGTATCATTATTGGGGAGTTGGTAAATGTGTAAACTGTCACACACACATACACATTTATCGTAAAAGGGGGACAACAGAGAGGTGAAGCAAATGCAACGAAAGAGAACAATGGACCCTGAAAGTCACCATCATGTTGGTTATCACAAGACCAGTAACTGGTGAAGAAGTGGGGTTTGAAACCCCCACCCCTGGACTGAGAACTGCAGGTTGAAAAGCTCCAGAAGAGCTACACAGACAGAGAGAAGGACAAGGGAGGCTGATAGAGTAACAGGTCTTACACAAATTTGCACACGGTACTATGCGGCCGCCGACCAGTAATGCCCCGCTGCCACTTCCTGAATGTGGAGCCAACCGCTATAAAACACCAATGAAGAAAACGCGGAAGTATCCTGAGAGTGGCACGAAACCTGCATTGTTTACATTGTTGCTCGGCAAAGTGAGGAGGCCATGCGAGGAAAGAGGTAAAAATGATTAACTACAGTTTATATCAGGAAATGAAATAATTAAAGCGCAGCACTATAGTAGTGATGCTGATTTTAAGATGATAAAAATTGGGTTGAAGAAGGTTGTTTTTCTAGGGAGTTCACAGATACACAAACTGAGATCTGATACTTTAAGTATGGCAGTGGCAATAAACCAGCAGTCTGTCCGTACGCAGCGCCCCTCATTGGCCAGTTTATGTCACGTGATAGGTGCACCACGTGACTTAAAGTTTCGTCAGTTTTATTTTGGCTAATTTATTTTTAGCTACCCTGCTAACCCTTTTATTTTTGCCCTAACCCTAACCCTAATCAATGTTATAGTAATATTAATAATAACATGCCACTGAAACTTTTTCCCTGTCTGGTTACAGTTTGTTACAGTGAAATCAACTGTTTTTAAAACCATATTTTTGTATTATTAAAAGCGTATTACACTGTAGTAATTTAAATAAAACTACCAGATACTTTTTATCACTCACACAATTCAAAGTCTAACACTTTGTCAAATGTTACAGAATGGTGTTTATACTGTTTAATTAATGCCTGATACTCAATCAATCAATCAATCAAATTTATTCTTCCATGTAATCCTATTTACAGTTTCTGCATTGTAATTGATGTATTCATATTTCGCATGTCAGAATAGGAGCATGTTGAAGACCGAGTCTTATTATACATGCCCCTTTTTGTTCAGTAAAAGAATGTCCAAGTAGATGGTCGCTGATCAGTTCTGAGAGATTTTTTTTTTAACATTATAACAGGCACATCATTACCAAAAAATGAACAAAAAAAGAAAGAAAACAACAAAAAACAGAAAAACAGTTTTGTTTGTTACAGATGTCAAAAGTTTAACATATATTTGATTTATAGATGACTGTAGTTTTCAATCAACAACATTTTGTAAATGTGTTAAATTTGAACAATAGTATGACAAGTTTTTAAATTGTTGTCCAATGAATTCCACAACCTAATTCCAGTGACAACAAAACCTCTCTGTTTGAGTGAAGTGCGAGCAAATGGTACAAAAGTTTCCTTTCCTCCTGTTTTCATCTGTGATTAATATAAATTTATTATAAATGTGCTCTGGAACTAATTTGTTTTTGATTTTCCACATGGCCAAGACAATTTTTAACTGTAAAAAATCTGCAAATTTCAAAATTTGACCTTCAATGAAAAGTTCATTTGTGTGATGTCTTGGACCTTTGTGCTTTAAAATTCTTATGGCTTTCTTTTGCAGCAGGAAAACTTGGTCAGTGAAACTTTTGCCTGCATTACCCCAGATCTCAATACAATATGTGAAGTATGGAACAATTAGGGATATATAAATTCTAAACAATGCTCTTTCATCAAAAGTATACTTTACTTTATGTAATATACCAATACATTTACTTATTTTTTTCTTTATGTATTCAATATGACTCTTCCAATTCATTTTATCATCTAGCATGAAACATTTTCAATAGTTGTATCGCCAATGGTAATCTTCTGATCCCCATGCTTTTTTGTCCCAAAAATCATACTTTTTGTTTTTTCCCCAATTTAGATACAAATCATTCCTGTCAAACCATGTTTTTAAATTTGTCATTTCAGTTCCCATATCACTAATTAATGTTTCTTGATCAGATCCGCTTTTGTACACGGTCATCTGCAAATAAAAGAAAATCTATGTTTTTGCTGATCTCATAAATATCATTGATAAATAAAATGAAAAGTTTTGGCCCAATTACTGAACCTTGTGGAATTCCTGATATAACTGCTTTACACTCAGATTTCTGATTGTTTATTTGAACATATTGTTGTCTGTTGTTTAGATAGCTTTCTAACCATTTATACACATGCCCTCTTATACCATAATTATTTAGTTCTGACAACAATAATTTAGGATTTACGGTATCAAATGCTTTCTGTAAATCTAAAAAAATACTAACTATATATTGATTTGTATCAATTGCTGCTAGTATTTCATCTGTTAAATGGGTGAGTGCAAGAGAAGTTGATCTGTTGGATCTGAATCCATACTGGTGTTCAAAAAGTAAGTTATTTGTCTCTAAAAATGAGTCCAGTTTCTGTGTAAACCATTTCTCTATGATTTTAGAAAACTGAGACAGTAATGACACTTGTCTATAGTTATTAAATACATGATCATCGCCGTTTTTGAACAATGATATTATTATGGCAGTTTTCATTTTTTGAGGGAAAATGATGCCAGTGCTGAGAGAAAGTTTAAAAATGTGTGTCAGAGGAGTGAGGACACAGTCTATTGTCTTTTTTTACAATAATCATGTCTAACCCATCACAGTCCACTAAAGATTTATTTTTAAATTTTTGTACAATAGTGAAAATCTCACAAACTGTAATTTCGTTAAGGTACATTGATTGTAGAATTCTACTCCCTCCACTTTCAGAACTGTCATTCATGATTGTTTGGCTGGGTTTGGGGGCGGGGTCAAGGTTATGTTTTTCTGAACTGTTTGCAATGTTGGCTCCCACATTCACAAAGAAGGAATTAAATTCATTAGCTATATCAATTTCATTATTTATTTGTTTGCCATTGTGCATAAAATATTCTGGTAACTTCTTTGATTGGGAATTTGGTCTTATTACCTTATTTAGAATTTTCCAGGTTTCTTTTAAATTGTTCTTATTGTCTTCTAATTTATTTTTATAATAGTCTTTTTCTGCCCATCTCAATATGATTGTTAACTTATTTTTGTAAGTTTTGTATTTAGTGTCAAAAATTTGGGTTCTGTATTTCATGTAGTCTCTGTACATTTTATTTTTCTTTTGACATGACCTCTGTAGCCCAGGGGTTATCCATGGCTTTTTTTCAAACTTGTTATTTTTTTTACACAATTTTAGTGGGCAATTTTTATTGTAGAGATTTACAAAAGTGTTTACAAATTCATTGTAAGACTCATTTACATCTGGCACATACACCTTTCCCCAATCTTGGCTACAGAGGTTATTTCTAAATTAGTTTATTTCCTCCTCTGTTCTTGTTCGCATATATTTAGATTTGGCATTGGTACTGCTATTTTTTTTTTATTGCATTTAGTCTACAAACTATGAAAATGGGCAAGTGATCACTGAGATCTGTGACTAATAAACCCCTATGAAGTATACTATCGATATCATTAAAAAAGATATTGTCAATTAACGTCGCAGTAATGCATGACACTGGTGGGCTGGGTTATAACTGGAAACAAGCATCTACTGTGCATTTCGTTCAAGAAATCATTGATCGTTGTAAGATTGTGTGGATTTATAAAATCGATATTAAAATCCCCACATAACAGCATTGTTTTGTTTCAATCAATCAATCAATCAATCTTTTATTTGTATAGCGCCAAATCATAACCAATGGTATCTCAAGACACTTTACAGTAGAGCAGTCTTAAGGACGGACTCTTCATTTTATGGATACACACATATGCATATATACGTATATATACATATATATGTATCCCACACCCAACATGAATTCATGAATTCATCATGGCGGCAATTAATCCAGTAAAATTCTCTTTAGATTCTCCAATATTTGAGCCTTGAGCTTTGTAGACAATTATCACATTTTGTTTCATCTCCAATCTTCAACTCCAATTCAAATATTCATCAATTTTATTTACGTTTGCATATAAACTTCTGCAATTAAAATGTATCAAAGAAAAATTACTGCCAGTTTCCATTTTTAAATTAAATTCTTCCTCGCTGTAATAATTACAAGAAAACGAGCTTAAATCAAACATATGCTTTTCTGGATCAAGGTTTGCTTGAAAATTATGTATTTTTAAAGAATAATTATCGTTTGATCCCAGCACTTTAGAAATAAAATGAAAATGAAATGAATGCCTCGCGGCGTGTAGGCCTGGGGGTGATTTACACCCTATTGGAAACACCAGCATTAAAAGATCCATGCTGACAATATCAAACTGAAACATGGCTGTAAGATCAGGCCTACTCACCCCCATGTTTTCCCATACTTTCTAAAGTTGTCTTGATCAAAATCGATTAATCCCTGCACATAAACAAAACACATTAAAAGTGGCAGTTAGTGATCCAAAAAAAGGACAAATAATAACATGTACAGTACATATCCATACCCTTTATCATGTCTTCTCAATAATTGAGATTGTTAAGGTCAGTAAATCTTTTATCAGTGAGTTTACAGATGGAAAAAGTTTTCCCACTAAGAGAAGCAACTTGGGACTTTGACACATGTTTAGTCACTAAAATAATATCTTCAAATGTTGTTTAGAAGTTTCTACTTTGCTGAGTCATTGGCTGCTTGAGTCCATGAGCCTTTATGTTGACTTGCATTTGGTTGTTAGTGGATACATTAAATATTTGTCTGTGCCTTTTACATTAATATATCAATCTTACGTCTATCTTTAACAACCTTCATGATTATGTCAAAATCACACAGTGTTTTAAAATACATTACATTTAGCTTTAGAAGATGACATTCTCACAAGTCTGCTAATAATTCTGAGAGAGAAATAACATTTTTACTAAAATACCACAAACATGTAGCTTTTAAAACCAACCTGTCGGTAAGCGAGCATATTCCCATAAAGTAGCACTGGCTTTGGACCGGGAATGCCCATTTTCTTAAATGTCCCATATGTCGAATAAGCATAACTGTAAAAAGAAGATAAAACAAATATTTTAGTATAATCTAAACTCAGGGGTGGGAACTCCAGTCCTTGATGGCTTGATTCCTGAGACTTTTAGATGTGTCCCCGCTCCAACACACCTGAATCAAATGAATGTTTCATTATCATGCTTCTGCAGAACTTGATGACTACACATTAATTTCAACTAGGTGTGTTGGAGCAGAGAGACATCTAAAAGTCTCAGGAATTTGGCCCTCAAGAACTGTAGTTCTTACCCCTGATCCAAACACTTCTGTTCAAATACTCACACAAAAAACAGAGTGATGAGGGCAACAACAAGGGTCCAAGTCTCAGCAGATAAATAAAGGAAGTGCCCCATGTCTAAAGTTGGGTCGTCCCTCTCTGGCAACACGATCCTCTGCAAAGTCTCCAACCCGTGCACAGATTTTTATGTTTTGCTGCTCAAACTTGTTATGTAAATGAGTGGTGTATGACAGTTCAGTCAAGGGGAGGTAAATCACTGACAGGAAGTGTATTTACAGGAACATTGATTCTAGTGAACTTTGGAATATTTCAAATTACTTTGTTTGGAAAGGTAAGTGTTTTTGGGACTGTTTATAACTGCCGTATGGTCAAATGTATGAAATAATTGACGTGATGTCAAATGATGACATCATGATATAAACATTTCAGTAAAATAACATATAAACAGTGTTGTCAATTTGTTTTACTGACTTAAAACCTAAACAGAATTACAGAAAAATCAAAAAACAGATGTTACGGTTAAATTTACGGTTACCTTGTCTTTGACTTGAAAACACACTCTGCGGTGATAAATGATGAAGACCAGACAGTGTGTGGGTGTGTGAGTGAGTGTGTATGTATGTGTGTATGTGTATGTGATGTATGTGTGTGTGTATATAATGTCTGGGGTGGGTTTGGACGTGCTCTGGCCTTGGAGATTAAACTGAGGCCAACTGACATTCCTTTAGAGAAGCTGTATTATGGGAGTATGAGCCCACTGACTTTGCAGGAAAAGGAAAAACATCAGACAGGCGTGGAAAGTTACAACTTGGGGTATTAAGTTGAATGAGATCAAAAAGCAAATATTTGAGTATACATAATTAATCAATTTTGCCACCACACAGACAAGCAGCTTTTTTCTGTTTTAGAATTAAATCTTCTGTTTGTGTGATATTTGGATATTTATGGGGAAATTATGGACGAGAGCTTCATGTTTTAAGCTCACCACACAGAGGGGATCCACTGAAAGGGGGGACTTTTACTCCCGGACAAAAAAAGGAGCAAGGCATAAGTCACGACTGATGTAATGGTGAATTGAAATGTTATTATTACATAAATAAATCAAAACAAAAAATGGATTTTACGAAAAGCACACACAATAATGTGATTTAAGGAACCAGAGGTGGTGCTCCACATTTCTTGTGATCAACTTTGGAGCTCCCCAGCTGAGCCAAGCCAGCTGACAGTGTTTAGCTTGATTGCACACCTGCAGTTACGCACTTCTCTCCTGCTCGTATTCGCCCGTCTAGGTAGACGTAGTCAATGGAGGAGGTCTGATGGAAAGGAGAAGATGATATCATTTGTTTGGGATGTCTACATATGCCGAAACATGGACTTTTCCCAACGCTAGTGAAATGTCATTGAAGTCCGTGAGAATTATTAAGCGCCCTTTTAATTTGAAACGCCTTCTGATAAACAGGTTGATTTGATCAGATTAATGCAGTGTAACTCAACTCAACTTTATTTATATAGCGCAAATTACAACATAGTCATCTCAGTGCACTTAACAAAGTATAAAGTCTATAGTACACAAGTATAGTATCCACAAAGACACTTTACATAAGGAGAAAACATGAGCCAAATCATTTTTTTGACATTTTATTTAATTTTGATAAAAGGGTTTCACATACACATAAAAGAACACAAACAAGTAAAAAAAAAACCAATTAAAATATCTTAGTAACAGGTTCAAAATACAAATTATTAATATTATTAGAGTAAAGCATTGCACAAAAACAAGATACACATTAAAACTAGATAGATAGTGGTGGGTTGGCTCATCAAGTATTATCTTTATTTTAAATACTTTTAAACACTAAAATGTTTTACTATAGACATTCACATTTTGTGAAAAGATGAAAAACTTCCAGATTTAACATAACAACACTGAAATTGTAATAATGAACACACATCAATCAAACAATTGTAGTTTGTAGAGGTATAGCATAAATAAACTATTTAGTAAAAATAGTATCAGTTTCTGGTGTTGATTTATAAAGCAGCTTTAACCAACACAAGCCCCATCCATTCTATGGGGAGAGATTTGTCTAAAAAATATTCACGAATAGATGCACAAATTTCACGTTTTTTTTAGATTTGGATCTGAGCAAAGCAGTTACGTTTATCTGAAAAATAAAAGTTGATCCACAAAGCTTTTTACACAATTCACAAGCTTTAGAAGATTTACACATGATACTTCATGATAAATACACACACATGCATGATAAAACACATGTGTCAATTGTGGATATATTTGTGCATCTGTTAACATGTGAAAATTGTGGATGTATTGTAGAACACATGTAAAAATCTAAAAAAATGAATTGAAAATCTAAAAAATACAAGACAAATCTCTCCCCATACTATTCATCATTCATTCCAGCTTTACACGTTTATTCTCCTGGTTTTCCCGCCAGCGAAGATTTAGATGACATCATCACATTTCCTCGGTGAATCTGAAGGAAAAATAGAACGTGAACCCACTAGTTAGTCTATCAAGCAAACCAAGTCATAGGATATTTATGATATGATTAGAAATTGAAAAATATTTAGATATTTATAAATAGAAAAAAAAGCTGTACAAATTTAAGATGTAGCACAAAGCAGATAAAATTAGATGAGTTATTTATGAAGGAGATTGACACAGAATACTAATAAAACACAAGTTTATATACAGAATGTAATTCTATTTAAAGTAAAAAGGTCTCTGCTAAATCAGAGATATTAACGCTCTTCTTAATAATTTATTCGTCTATATGCTATATGTTTACCTATCTATAGATCATGTCAAGTCATGTATACTGTATACAAATATATATATCGATTAAATAAATAAGGCACCAGCTATCTCTGATCCTGTATGAAACACAAACTGTGACATCACTCCTTACATGTACATAATAATACATAGTTCTCCTAAAATGACGTTAAACTACAATGTAATAAATTAAAAGGCCGCTGTTGCCATGCAATCAATGTTTTTGTTAGGCTAGTATTTTATCTGTTTCTGTTTAGCACTAGCTGCTAACATGCCTTAGCATGGTCGCTCTGCTCACTTGTTTGATAATGCACGACAATTCATTAATCCATGATAGTCAAACACTGGCTTACCTCTGGCTTTTCCACGTTTTTCCTCCTCTTCTTTCTGTTTTTTTTTTTACTTCCCTGGGCACAAGATCATTAGTTTGATTGTTCAGACATGACACCACTGCTGCAGCAGTAAATAGTAAACAAGTGGTCCGAGCTGCCTGGGTCACGCCTCAGACAACCTGTCAATCGAGTCTGGGGGGCGGGAGTAAAACAATTTTTTTATTTTAATCAAAACTAGACTAATTATTAATAATACTATCAAATTAAGTTTACTAATATCGTCACTTTGATTGTTTAATTATTAAAAAAAAAAAAAAAAAAAAACAATAATATTTTTTGTTTTGTTTTAGTTTTGGCGCCCCCTATGATGGCTGGCTCCCCAAACATTTGCCTATACTGGTATAGCACGAGTTGGCCCTGGCTATCAGTCTGGATCCAGTAAAAAGTGACCATAAAAAGCTGTAAATTGACTGATAAGCAGACATGGGACAGTGAGGAAGAGACTTCATGTAGAGATGTAAACTCATCTGTTGAATCTGATCGGAATATGCGGAAACACACGGAAACCTTCGGTAACAAGAGTACAGCAGCCCGCAAGGCTCGTCGCATGCCCTTCAAATAGTGGTGAGTAGGCCTATAGTACTTCATATTGAAATAGTGTTTGTGAACATGTGGGCCGCTGTGCCAGTTTTACTAAACTTTATAGCTACTGATACAGGCTCTGAGTTGAAAATGTTAAAGTGGGTGTCAAAATGATGTGGTTGCTATCCGTGGTGCTGAACTGCTTTGAATTTGTGTTGTTTCAATATTAGTGACCATGGAGCTTAATGTTTTTGTTGTTCTCTGGTTTTGTTATACTTCATCTTCGTTTGATGGACTTCAAAATAGCATAGTTGCTCTCCGTGGTGCTGAAGCTTATAAGCCCCGCTGTTTGGGTGTAAAGGGTTCGGTCATTTGCCCCGCCCCCGGCCTGGCTCTGATTAGTTCTGCTAGTGCCTTACGCGAATACATATTAGTATTATGTGTTCACGTAGTTGAATATCACTGTGGCAACTGGGGACAGAAGTCTGCGTCTGTTTTAAGTAATCGAGCAGCAGGAACTGTAACACAGAGCAGCTCCACGAGTCTGTGTGCTGCTTTTATTCCAGGGTTAGAAGCTCATAAGAGGAAAACGACTTAAGCAGACGGGAGAATGCCCACATTTCAGTGCCACTTCGCCCAGAGTGCGTAACTAGGATGGAGGCAGCGACTTAAGTACAGGGGGAGAATAGCGCTGAGCCAAAAACAGCGCTGCTGCAAGGCTTTTTGGACTTACGCGCATGGGAGAATAGACCTCTATGATTAGAGACATGAGGAACTTTATGACTCAGTGTCTATTGCTGAGGACTATCAGTGGAGGACGAATTTGTTCCCTCCTCACTACCTCCTTCACTTCTGGGCGTATAAAAGAGGTTGATATTACATCTGCACAGTGGAGCCAGCATGTAGTCTTTACAAAGTCTATTTAATTATCTCTCTCCCTCTCTCTCTCTCTCAGGCGGAACAAGATGAAGTTATTTGCATTAATGAGTGAGTGGTTTCACACAAGTGCAAGACCAAAATTAAACATAACTATACAAAAGATAGAGATCTAATCAGGTGATGTGTCCATCTGTTGTAGATTGTACTTTTTAGCCCTTTTAATTCAACACAACTAAAAAAAAGCAGAATTGTAAGACAAAAAGATGAGCTGCAAGCTCCCCAACAACCTTAAATAACCGTACAAAGTTTTGATAGACGAGTAAACACACTGAAAGTTCCAATGTGTGTGTCAAGATCAAGGTCATTTTCTGAGTTTCAAAACATGTTCAAACATTGGTTTGGAAAATGCAAACAACAAAAACAAATACGGTGAACAGCTAACCTCAATTTCTGTGCTGTTCAAAGGGGGAAGAAATCTAAACTTATTAAATCCTAACCCCTCTCTGTGTTTTGTTAGTTTATTTATCTATATTTATTTTACCATAATGCTACTACCTAGCGTTGTGGTAGTCGAGACCGGTCTTGGTCTCGAGACCAAATTTTAAAGGTCTCGGTCTCGTCTCGGACTCTGAAGCATTTTGACTCTGTCTTGTCTTGGACTCGGGCTGCCCGAACTCGAGATTTTCTCTCAAGACCGTTCGGGACCAGCACTAATTCCTGCTATTTTTAAACTTTTTTATAATGTGATAATAACACAGAGAAGAACGGGATAAAACAATCTTTTCTTTAATTCTTTAATCCACCCCGTATAATGACAGCAACCTTCCTTAATGTGACTGAGTGACGTGTGTGACACATTCATGTGTGTGTGTGTGTCTGTCTACGGTGTCAGTTAGGGCCGCGGAGCGGAATGGAGATATGAACTAATCACCGGTAAAATCTCAGTAAAACTCCAGAAAACAATCACCATGAATAAATATCTCCCTGGTAAAGATATTAGCTCTAACAACTGGTAAAATGAAAATCTGGTGAAACAGCCTGTGAATGCAATACAGGGACACATTTACTCCGCCACTGGGTCCTAGTGCCTGCCGGCCGGTGAAGCCTGTTCCGTTTACCAAGGTCCGTGTGTGTTTAATAAGTCTGTGTGTGTCCGTGTGAAAGTCCTCATGTTTATGCCTCTGTCCATCCACTCTTTTCATTATAGCCATGTCTTTTAAGGCTTTTATTACATAGTATCGGCTGTAGTCCGGGCCGCCGCCATCTTGGATTATGTCGTCACCAGCGCGTCATTGCCGCAAATTGCACATGCGCAGAATGAGTCAAATAACTGTAAAGAGGTCTTATATTAGCCTATTATCTTTTTAAAGTGGTGGTTTTTTGTGGCTTTATACTTCATTTACATTTATGTATATGTTCCCCACAATATAAACAGTTTCACAATATAACTATTTTTTTATAGTTTCTGTTTCCACTGTATCCAGAATAATAATAATAATTCTCAACAAGAACTATTGATTGGGTTTGAGTTTGTTTTATTTAGTTTCACATCTACCTGGACCTCTTTGTTTTTTAGACTGATACTTGTTTGTAGTTTTATTTCAGAAAGTTTCACTTTTACAGATACAGCTGGAAACCTTTGTTAATTGAATATTGTTAGGGCAAAATTGGTTAGTTATGTTTATTCATATATTTACTCATAGACCTTATCCTTTTAAGAGCCTTAATTTGTGACTTTCCATTTCTGCCTGTTATGTTTCCTGCTCTACTTCTCAGGTCAGGTCAGCTTCCCAAGGCGCAGCAGCAGGCCAGTTCTGTATTTAGTTTTACCGATAGCCAGCATTCCTTCGCTATAGAGGGGTTTGGACTTTTCACTCAAATATCCCACAATGTATTGCGGGAGGCCATTTTGGAAGGCTTTGTTTATCGATCGTCATTCTTCACGATAGCGTTATTCAATGCACATGCGATTTTTCGGAATTATTCAGTGGAAAATAACATTTCACCGGCTTTGGTACCATTTAGAAATAATCTGAGTCACTCGATAAGAAGGCCCTTACACGTTACAAGGAGAAAACAGCCATAATTGGATGTGAGGATCCTTACCTAATCGACAAGTCTGAGTGGAGTACAGACCATGACATCTTCCCCGATGTTTCATACCAGGTCTTGGTGAACTACTTACTTTTTCAACTGTTTTAAAACAGTTGTTTCAATGTTTATTTCCTACAAAACACAACTGCAGGAGCTGAAAGTGATAAAAGGCTCACATGGAGCGCTAAAAAAAATGTTAGGCCATGGCTATGGATACGTTAAACATATCCATAGGCTGCCACTCTATGCATACGCAGTACCCCTCATTGGCCAGTTTAGGTCAAGTGATAGGTGCACCACGTGACTTAAAGGTCTGTCATTTGTATTTTAGCTCATACAGTGGGACAAAAAAGTACTTTGTCAGCCACCAATTGTGCAAGTACTCCCACTTAAAAAGATGAGAGGCCTGCAATTTTCATCATAGGTATACCTCAACTATGAGAAACAAAATGAGAAAAAAAATCCAGAAAATCACATTGTAGGATTTTTAATGAATTAATAGGTAAATCCCTCGGTAAAATAAGTATTTGGTCACCTACAAACAAGCAAGATTTGTGGCTCTCACAGACCTGTAACTTATTCTTTAAGAGGCTCCTCTGTCCTCCACTTATTACCTGTATTAATGCCACCTGTTTGAACTCGTTATTAGTATAAAAGACACCTGTCCACAACCTCAAACAGTCACACTCCAAAGTCCTCTATGGCCAAGACCAAAGAGCTGTCAACGAACACCAGTAACAAAACTGTAGACCTGCACCAGACTGGGAAGACTGAATCTGCAATAGGTAAGCAGCTTGGTGTGAAGAAATCAACTGTGGGAGCAATTATTAGAAAATGGAAGACATACAAGTCCACTCATAATCTCCCTCAATTTGGGGCTCCATGCAAGATCTCACCCCGTGGGGCCAAAATGATCACAAGAACAGTGAGCAGTAATCCCAGAACCAACTGCCAACTGCCTTAAAACAGAAAAAGAAGAAGGAGAAGAAGGAGAAGGAGAAGGAGAAGAAGAACAAGCTTTTCAGGCAGATGTTGCCAAATGTGTGAAAATAAAACAGATGTTTGCTGGTGGCTATGGCGGAGCTTTGTCTTCAGCAGCATCCGAAGTGGCCGCAGCCCGCGGGTGATGATGGTGGAGGCGGCCGTCAGGTGGATGAGGGGAAGGGGAGGCAGGAGGAGGAGAGACTGGCGGCCGCTGCAGGTGCGAGTGGAGGGGAATCTGAACTACAGGTAAGAAGTAATGAACTGCAGTTAGATATGTTGAAAAAAGTTGCTTTTGTGGCCTGATGAGGTAAAATAAAATGATCAAAACAGGTGTGAGTGGAGGGGAATCTGAACTACAGGTAAGAAGTGATGAACTGCAGTCAGATATGGATCAAGTTTTGGTATAATTTATTTTCGTTGTGCTTGCTAACTCTTAACACAATCAGTCGTTAGAAGTAGGTTTTTTTAAAATTTAGCTAGCTGTGCATGCTAGCTAACATGATAGGGTTTCTCTACTGCTCTCTTCAATGTTTTTCAATTGATATATGTTCTGTTATGCATAATAAGCATAGTTTTTAGTTTAAAATGTGTATTTTGCCCTATCTTTCATTTCAGTTAGTTTATAGTGCCATCCGGTGGATAAAGGACGTTAGTGCAATTGTTGCTTGGAATAAAACTTTATTCAACTGTGTATTAACAAAAGCAAAAGTTAAGATGGCGGCACGCAGTTCTAACCGTCTTTTGAGACCGCAAATATTTCGAGGTTGCATCACCGGTATGTACTTTTACACTTGTGTTACAAGTTTGTTTCTTTTTATTTGTAGAATACAGTAAAAATGTGTAGTAGTAGCGCCAATTGTATTGTTAATGCAAGACTACATCCTCCAAAGCACCGAGCAAAAAGGCATCAACCTACAAGACCTGATCAGTGGCTGGGTCCACAGGTTCTGCAGCATCCAAGGCAAGGGCAAAAGCTGAGGCAGCAAAAGCCCGTTTCAACTTTGCAGAAAAAAAAAATAGTTTGAAATTAGAAAAAGCTAAACTTGAAGCATCTATTGAGCTATTAGAGCAGGAAAATATTTAGCTTAAGCTATAGCAGAAGCAGAGGCATTAGAAGCAGCTGTCGCCTCACAGTTAGATACACAAAGTGATGTGACCCCTTCTGAAACAGCTGAACACACAAAACAGTATGTTATTGACCAAGCTGAATTTGCAGTTAATGCTGAAAGCATTAACCGCAAATTCAGTGACAATAACATACAGCTTAAACAGGAGCACACAAGAGATTAAGTATTACACCCCACTGAAGTAAATAACAACGGATATTTCACTCCACATGTTCCTCATCAAAATGCCAACCTTTCCCAGCATGTCCAAACTAGTGCCTTCTCTCATCCTGGCAAACCTGACACTACCGGTTTGTCCCACAAGGTGTCACCATCCGCACATTACATTCCTTACCAAGAGTCCAAAGACAGCAATGTAAGTGACTTTACCAGGTACTTTGCCCGCAGGGAAATAGTGGCAACTGAACTACATCAGTTTAATGATAAACCCCAAAACTTCAGAGCATGGAAACACTCCTTTTACAATGCAACTAAAGGGCTAGACTTGACAGCTAGTGAAGAAATGGACTTAATGTTAAAATGGCTTGGCTCTTTGATGAGGGGGGGGGGGTGGGGGGGGACTGTCTTGGGCTCATCGTGTGGGTGGCATCAAGGAAAGGCGATCTGGCGCGCTTTGGGGTGCTTGGTCGGTGCGCCTGGGGGCCGGCGGGGCAACTTGCAGCATCCCCTTGGTGCCCTCGGCGACTATGGGCATGGTCGCCGTCCCTGGGGGCGCTGCTCTCGGTGCTGCTTCCGTTCCGGGTCCTTCTGGCCTGGGGTCCGATCCCTGCTGGCTCTGGGCCCACCGGCGGGCGCTCGCTGGCTGCCCGTTCGGCGCGACTCTGGCCGTCTGCTGGGCGTGGGCCTTGGCTCCTCTGCTGGGGTCTCGGGCGGGGGGCTCTCTGGGCCCCCCCTCGGGGGTTGGGTACTTGGGTGTGGGTGGATGGGGGGGCGGGATGCTGGCGGGGGGCCTTGGGGTTGGGGGTTGGGTTCAGTGGGGGGATGCGCTGGGTGCTCGGCTGCTTGGGGCTTCCTCGGATGTGTGTGTGTGGGGGCGGTGGCTGCCTCTCGGCCTGGGATCTTGGGGGCGTCTGGGGGGTTGCTCGGCCGTGGGGGGTGGCCTGGGGCTCCCTGGCCCCCACTCTTTCTGCTGGCCTGGCTGCATCTGCAGGCCCGGGGCAGTTCCTGGGTTTGCGGTAACGGTTTTTGCACATATACTGGAATACGATGCACTGGCACGCCTTGGGATGTGGGATAAAACTCATACTGGGCTTAACTTTAGACACGTAAATCCCAAATACCTACTTTAGGTACTAACACTCACTCATTCCCCCTGTCCACAGCCACCACCATTATAGCTAAGCTTCACACTTGTCACTATACTGGCTTGATTACACAACATAATAAGCACAATATGTTCTACAACTTCACATCTCACCCTCACTATAAAACAATCTATTCTTCCCCACCCTTTCTATTTCCTATCTTGAGTCTCTCCTCCCTGCTCCCTTTCCCCTCCCCCTCCACTTAGGTGTAACACTGGTCTCCCTTTTTATATCCTCCCTATAATAAAACATTTCTTACCCTTCCTTAGGGAGGGCTGGTGATGGTCACAATAAAGCAATAAAATAAATCATTGATCCAGGCTCCAACAAACAAGCGTATGCAAACAAAAGAGCAGATAGTGTGAAACTCTGCCCGCTTCACAAAAAGCCTCATCCGTTAACAAAATGTAGAACTTTTCGTATGAAATCACTTGATGAGAGGAAAACATTCCTAAAAGAAAACAATATCTGTTTCAAATGCTGTGGCCCATCCAAGCATATTGCAAAGGACTGCAAAGTCAAACTCCAGTGTTCTGAGTGTGGCAATGAAAAACATTGTGCTGCACTTCATCCTGGCCCAGCCCCGTAGCACACAGAACAAGAGCCAAAAGTTGAACCGACAGCAGATCACGGTGGGGAGCCAGACAACACACAGCCGGATGAGATCACATGAAAATGCACTCAGGTTTGTGGTGAGCATGAGGCAGGTAGATCATGCTCTAAAATTTGTCTTGTGAAAGTTTACCCTGCATGCTCACCAGACAAAGCAGTACAACTCTATGCTATTCATGATGAACAGACTAACAGATCATTTGTCCGCCCAGAATTTTTTGAAATGTTTCACGACTGCGGTCCTAGTTCTCCCTATTCACTCAGAACATGCGCAGGTGTTAATGAGACTATGGGTAGGAGAGCTACTACTGGTTATGTAGTGGAATCTTTAGATGGCACACTCCAAAACCCACTGCCAAGCCTCATTGAATGTAAAAATATTCTCAATGAGAGAGCTGAGATTCCAACTCCAAGTGCAGCTCTGCATCACAGTCACCTAAAGTCAGTTGCTCATCTCATCCCTGACCTGGACTCTAACGCACAAATACTTATGCTCCTTGGACGGGACGTTGAGTACACAAAGTCCGCAAGCAGATAAGTGGCCCTCACAACGCACCCTATTCGCAAAAATTGGACTTAGGGTGGGTCGTAGTAGGAAACGTGTGTTTAGGTGACGTCCACAAAACTTTGGCAGTAAAAACTCTCTTCACTAACGCAACAGAGAAAGGCCGCCCCACAATGTTTGAGCCGTGCCCAAATGTATTCAATGTAAAAGAAAAACACTGTGACATGCAAATCCCTTACAAATGCAGCACTCAGCTCCATGACAGCTCCACTTGTGAAACAGACCACTTAGGATGTAATGTGTTCAAACAAGCCAGACTTGACAATTACATCTCACCCTCTATTCAAGACAATACATTTCTGAAAAAAATGGAGGAAGGACTAACCAAGGACAAAGACGGTGATTGGACAGATCCTTTGCCATTCAAAACACAGCATCAAAAACTACCAAATGACAGGCCACAAGCACTGAATTGCCTCATGTCACTTATCCGCATCTTTCCAAGGAAAAAGGAAATTAAGGAACATTTCATTAGCTTCATGGACAAAATATTCAAAAATGATCATGCAGAAATAGTTCCTCCTTTAAAAGGCGGAGAAGACTGTTGGGTTTATCACCCGCAAAAACCTAAGCAGATTAGAGTGGTCTTTGACAGCAGCGCCAAGCATGAAGGCGTTTCACTAAACGACGTGTTGTTAACTGGACCAGACCTTAACAACTCACTCCTCGGAGTCCTCATCCACTTCAGGAAAGAAGCAGTTGCATTTACTGCAGACATCGAACAAATGTTTTATTGTTTTAACGTCAGAGCTGAAGACAGGAACTATTTGCGCTTCTTGTGGTTCCGTGACAATGATCTTTCTGAAAATATTATTGAGTACAGAATGACTGTTCACAGCCCTTCTCCGGCAGTTGCTATATATGGCTTGCATCAGTCCATCCTACGCTGTGAGTGTGATCCAGATGTTGAACAGTTTGTCACACGTGACTTCTATGTGGATGATGGACTGATATCCCTGCCCACTGTTGACCAAGCTGTCTCTTTTACAAAGAACCTGAGACACACTTTCAAAATCAAACCTGCGACTACACAAAATCGCAGCCAACAAAAAGGAAGTGTTAGAAGCTTTCCACTCCCAAGACCATGCAAAAGACTTAAAAGAGTTGGACTTTGAAACGGATTCTGTTCCGATGCAACGTAGTCTTGGTCTTCTTTGGGACGTTAAAGAAGACTGCTTCACCTTTAAGACATGAGACTAAACCCTTCACTCGGCGAGGTATTCTATCAACAATAAACAGCCTTTATGATCCACTAGGCTATGTCGCGCCAGTCACTATACAGGGAAAGTCTATTCTGCACGAACTCACAGTTGGGAATGTGGACTGGGATGCTCCCTTGCCCCCAGAAATAGAAGAAACTTGGACACTCTGGAGAGACTCACTCAAAGAACTGTCAAAGCTGTCAACTCCCAGGGTGTACACAGACATCTCAAATTCTGCTGCTACCAAGAAAGAACTTTGCGTTTTCTCTGACGCATCTACTACAGCCATAGCAGCAGTAGCCTATCTTAGAGTTACAGACACAGTAGGAAACTGTCAAGTTGGCTTTGTGATAGGTAAGGCACAGTTAGCTCCACGCCCTGATCAGACCATACCAAGATTAGAACTTAGCGCTGCTGTGTTAGCAGTAGAGCTTGCAGATCTAATCTCAGACGAACTAGACATTGAACTAGACAACGCCACATTCTATATGGACAGTAAAGTTGCTCTAGGCTATATCTATCACGAGATACTTAGATTTTATGTCTATGTTAGCAACCGTGTAAACAGAATCCGTAGGTCCTCTCAGCCCAGCCAGTGGAAATACATAGCCAGCAATAAAGAGTCATGAGATTGTTCTGACTCATTAACAATGTTATTGTAACAATGCAGGAAGCTGCTTGGCTTCGTTTGGTGTCATTATCAAAGAGGACAGCGTCACCTCGTGACATGTCCACTAAAAAGTCATAACAACTGTTTTATTTAATGGAGGAGAGAATTAATACATTAGAATAAACGTTTTACCACAAACTGAATGATTGAAGTGTTTATTCTTATTTTGTTGGTTCAGTTGAGTATTTCTTTGAATATTTGAAATAAAAATATGAATCAAACTTTAACAAAAGTGTTTTCATCAAACTTTTTTTTCTTTTTCTAGCTATTTTTTTTGGCTTTAAAATCACATTTAAGTCAGAAGTCTACATTAACTTTTTTTTTTCAGTGAAGAGAAAATGATAACTACAGTTTATTGTCAGTTCATGTGGTGGAATGATGATGACGCGCATCAAGTTATAGTTTGATCATGAAAATGAAAGTATTTTTTTATTGATGAGACACTGACTCAAAGAAGGTCATTCTGCTGCAGATATAAACTTTTAAAAGTATGATTAAATGAGTTTACATATTAAAAACTAAAAATGAACATGAAAAAAAGACTTGTCTTTAACATTTTTTATTGATTCATAAAAACATCTAAATCAATCATCTAATTTTGGTATTTCTGTGTTTCGGAGTGTGCATTAAACTGAACTTTATTATCAGTGAATGTGGTTGAATGACGTCACGTGGCACGCAGCTTTGTTGCGCAAGTTAAAAATGAAAAAAGTGAAAGTTTGTCGCGGGCTCGTTGATAAACGTGTGTTTGAAAGCATTAAAAAATAAAATAATAAATCATGTGAAAGTGATGAAAAAGAGAAGATGTTGTAGGTGTAAAGTTGTCCCAGTGTGAATAAGTGAGTCTAACTCCAGGCTGTAAAGTGGAGGAAGTGACCATCAGAGAGCGTCAAACAAAGTGTGAAAATTAATGTGGACTGACCTGCGGTCACGCCGGACGTTCCCAGGAGAAACACAAAGATGAAGGTGTTCATAGAGGAGGTGAGCACTGACTTCTTTCCTGAGGGGTATTCCATAAAGGAGGGTTAACAAACTCTGAATTTATTCATAAACTCTGGGTCAACATATCCCGTGATGGGAAATTCTGGGTATCTGATTTCATTACAGCTGGTATGAAGTGGGTCAATCAACCCTGAGTATGTAAACCTTGGGTTACTTACGTGCACGTGCGATAAAAAGCCATAATCAATGGATGGAGCTGCCATGGAAACCACCCGGAAGAGATTGATTCATTCACCCTGATGAGTAAAATAAGCTGGTGTTTGAAGAATATGAGCACTGTAAACCCGAACATTCAAAGTAATTAAAAAAATTAAGTAGTTTATACTCAAAGTTAGAGAAAAAGTTCAATTAACTTAATTATGTCAAGTTGGTGCAACATGTTCTTCCTTTTTGAGTAACTTCTAATAATTTTTGAGTAAATTGAACTATATTTGTTTATAAGTAAGCATAACTTAAAAACATATCTTAAGTACAACTTAATGGAATTAAGTAATTCAGGGCTCGAGACTCTGACCAAAATGGTCGCATATGCAAGTATTTTTTCAGTATGTGCGAGTGAAAATTTTATCTGGTCGCATCCGTAGTGCGTATGGTGTCCTTATTTTATACAGAGCGACTGAGCGTTTCGTCACGTCCCACAGAGTGCACTTCTCTCTCCCTCTCTCTTTCTCTCTCTCTTTCTACCTGCACTGTGGGATTACCGTAAAACCGTCTATAAACAGGCACTGCAAATTGGCTGGCGGTTAGGTTGACCGAGGATTTCGGAGTGGAGGCTGGCTTGACCGCAGTGCTGCGGGTGAGAAGCCGGTGCGCGCTCACGCAACTTGGCTGTGGGTAATGCAACGGTCAATGCACCAAGTATAAACACCGATGCACACCTTTGGAGTGCACGCAGTCAGCGAACGGAGCCAGACATAACGAGCCCTTCAGAGCGTGCTCACATTGAGGGCAGCAGTAAAAAGGAAGAACGAGCCGAACGCAGTGATAGAGCATACACGCTCATCATAATCAGCATGGAGGGACCAAAACTGATGGACTATGATGCCAGGCCAGATGTTCAGCTGCGGTTCTCCCAGGACAGAAGTCTGCAACCTGTGGTTCTGGGGCCTAATGTGGCCCTTTGACTCTTTTGCAATGGCCCCTTATAGCTTTAAAAAAAAAAAATACATATATATATATTGAAATAAATACTTATTTTTTTTTTACAGAGGCTATTAATGATTAATGACAAATAAAATCAAGACATAATAGTTCACACTGAACGCCACTTCAGTGTGAACGTAAAGCAACACAAAATTAGTAATGATGTGAGCACGTCTATGGTGTGTGATGTTAGTAATATGTGTCAGAGAAGAGTGTTAGGTACATTAATGTGTTCAGAAGCGGTGTTCAGGTGGGCAGAGCCAGGCAGAAACCCAGGGTTTCTTTGATAAAACCCGCCAGCAACTAGGTTAAGTTCACGGACAATGTTGCCATGGAAACATACTCAGAGAAGAACATACCTCGCGTTTAGGAATGAGATACTCAGAGTTTCCTCATTTGAGCCTGAACATACTCAGAGTTTGAACATAACCCACTTTCTGGAATACCCTTGTAGTGATGTGTCGGTCGCGAACGAAACGGCTCTAAAAGAGCCGATCTTTGACGTGAACTACGGGAGCCAGCCTGATTGGGAGCCGCTTTTTTTTCTTTTTTTTTTTTCCCCATTCTTTTCAAGCCACATTTGATTGGTCAATATGTGGGTGACGTCTCTGTCTGCGGCGCTCCGTGCGCTGAGCAGAGATACACACATACACACCTCAAGCACATAGACAGGAAGGAGGGAGAAGAGAGACAAAGAGAGCGAGGACCACAACACAAACCACTTGCACAGGCACATGATATGAGAACTGTTCATTGTTCATTGATTGCAATGGGAAGAAAAAAGACAAGCAAGTGGACCTGATATTAATGAAGGTGCCAGGGTGTCTACAACTGTTGTTACAGCATCGTTACAGAGAGAAGAAATAGGACCGACCCCTCAAAGCTGAGGCACACGGTTTTCCTGAATGCCAATCTTAACTAAAGTTATTTGTTTTTGCACTTTATAATTATTTTTTATCGATCACTTTATTGAGTATATAAATAAAGGTGCATTTACAGTATATAATAAACATTTGATACAGTGCTTGTTTTTGTTTTGTTTTTACATTAGTAATTCATATTGCGCATAATTTTACATTATTTTTGGTGACAAATTATTTAAGCACCATAAAATCTGAATAGCCACTTGGGAGCCTTTTTAGTGAGCCGAGCCCAAAGAGGTGGTTCTCAAAAAAGAGCCGGAATTCTCATCACGACTTTCCTCTGGATCAAACACTGTGCGCTCCCAAAACACACAGAGGCGTCACGTGACCATCAGCCTCCTGTTCAGCCAATGGGATTTTTTTCCTCACTGTTACTGGGTAGAAGTCACACACTCAGGTTCTCCAGCACAGCCATTAATAAAAAAAAAACTGCTTCATCATGCTCTTGACACCGATTGTAAAGTTGTGCATGATAAAATAAACATTTAGCAGCAAACCACATTTAAAAATATATGTGATTGTGATTCATGTTACTTTTGACCAGATTAGCAGCAATAATTGTGAAATTTGTGATATTCACTTTTCTTGTAAAAATTTAACATAAGTATTAAATCAAATCGAAATGTTACATTTAAAAGTTAAATGTTCAATCTAAATATGAAATGTTAAATATAAATGTAAATGTAAACTAAACATTAAATCTAAATGTAAATGTAAACTAAACAATAAATCTAAATGTTAAATCAAAATCTGAAAGTTAAGTCTAAATGTTAAATGTATAAACGAAATCTAAATGTTAAATTTAAATGTCACAAGTAAACTAAATATTGAACTAACAAGCAAATTCACCATTTTTTTTCTCACTGTTACTGGGTAAAAGTCACACACTCTAGCATGGCCATTTTTAAAACTGCTTCATCATGCTCTTGATCACTCTGTAAAAAGAAAGTTAAATATAGTGAATAATTTAGGGGGAAAAAACTAAATTAATTCACTTGTTAAAATGTGTTCAAACTGACTTTCATTCAGCAGTAATTTATAAAAAACCTTTTGAAAGATTTTTCTAAAGCTGTCCCTTTACTTACTTAAAAATAAAAAAAACACCCATATAGAACGCATTGTATTATTATTATTCATTATTTATTCAATGTAGTTCATATTCATTGATTGTGACAGTGTTTTTCTGCCCCATAGTGAACAAATTAAGTTAATAAACTATTTCATCCAATTTTCCTGTTGTGTTAATAAACACATCTTAGAATATGTGACTTGAATAGGATCCATCTTATATATAATGTGTAATAAAAAAAAAAAATAAAAAAAAAAAAACTATTTATTTTGACAAACACCTATAAATAAATTAGTGTTTGAGGTAACTTCATGAAATAATCAAGTAGATATAAAACTACTAGTTAACCAGCCTTTTTAAAAGTCTAATTTTACTTTATGTGGAAGAAATTTACTCGGTTTTGTGCAGGAGTGTCGCAAGAGGGGGTAAAGGTACTGAGTAACCTTTCATAAATACTTTTGTAAATATGTACGAAAATGCTTTTTAAACATTTTTAGATAATTTATATTGGAATGATAAGGGTCCTGTGTGAAAATAAGCTGGTTGTTAAGCACAGTTTGGCACTAAAACAATGATTTACACTGCATTAGGCTCTAGCTACCACCCCCTTTAAAACAGTAGAAAAGGTCTGACCCACATGTGCTGCTGCTGCTGCAGCTGTGGATGTAACAAGGAGCAGGAGATAGACACACAGCAGTATGTTTTTCCACAAGAAAGAAAAACCAGGTCATGAATGCAAAAAAAGAAAGACAGGAGAGGGAGAGAAGGAGAAATCAGGGAAATCTGCTGCTTACTCACTTTTTCAGAGGTGAGCTATAAAACACATCTTTTTTAGGCAATATGTTATTTTGTTACGTACAATCTTGCACATTTAAATGCTGGAACATTCCTTTTGCACGTCAAATCTTAATTGGAAATTCAGTTTTTAAAAATAAAAAATATTTCGAAGACTATATTTTACTGCCACCAAGTCTTAAGTAGGTGGCCAGAATTCCCATGATTCTAATCGTTCTATCTTTACCTTTTATTAACCTTTGTACATGTTTGCTTTGTGTGTGTGTTAGTTATACCCCCCTCCCCCTAAAAAAATAAGATAAAAAATTACCAGCCGCCCCTAAATTGTCGCAAAAATGTCACAAACACAATATTCAATAAACCACTAAAATATAGTACAACATATTTAAAATACAAGCAATGGATATGAAGTCATTAGGTTATTACCATTTTCTTTTTCAACCTTAGAATCAGGACCCCATGTGGTATCACCTGAAATTAAAATGGGGTTGCCTATAATTACGATGGAGCATAGCAGTCAGTAAAAAAAATAGAAGAAAAAATCAGTTTTCCAAATTAATTTTTAAAAAAATCCGTTTTCCGTTTTTTTTTTTTTTTTAATCCGTTTTCCAAATTCATTTTTTTCTAAATCTGAATTACATTTTTTTTTAATAATTTTTCCGGATTAATGTTTTTTTTTGTTTTGTTTTTTTAAATCCTACCATGAAGCATTGGAAAAAACATTAATTCGGAAAACGGAATTAAAAAAAATTAATTTGGGAAAATGGATTTAAAAAAATTAATTCGGAAAACGGATTTAAAAAAAAAAATAATTTAGGAAATGGATTAAAAAAATTAATTCGGGAAATGGATTTTAAAAAAAATTAATTCGGAAAACGGATTAAAAAAAAATTCGGAAAACGGATTAAAAAAAATTCGGAAAACAGATGAAAAAAAAAATTCGGAAAACGAAACAGATTTTTTTCTAAATTAATTCGGAAAACGAATAAAAAACAAACAATTAATTTGGAAAACGAATTAAAAAAAAAAAAAAATTAATTTGGAAAACTGATTTTTTTTGTTGTTTTTTTACTAACAACAATGCTCCATCGTACTAATACTCTTCCTAACATTCATAAATACGGTTTCAAACACTGATTGCTTTATTACAGAGTTTTTCTACCATGGGGTCACCTGAAATATTAAATCTAAATGATAAATCTTAAATGATAAATCGAAAGCTTGAATTTAAATGTGAAATCTTCAATGTAAATCCTCAAGGTAAATCTTAAATGTAAATTTTATATCTAACTGTTAAATATAAATCTTAAATGTTTAATCTAAATCTAAATGTTAAATGTTGAATCTAAATTTTAAATGTTGAATCTAACTCTAAATGTTAAATTTAAATCTAAATGTTGAATTTTTTTGTCATATGTTATTTTTTCTGTTACTTTTGACCACTGCAATATTTGTGACGTTTGTGATATTTACTTTTCTCGTAAAAACATAATGTAAATATTAAATCTAAGTATTAAATAGTAAATTTCAATGTTAAATATTAAATCTAAATGACAAATCTTAAATGTTAAACCAAAAGCTTAAATCAAAATGTTAAATGTTTAATCTAAATACACATTTAACAAATAATTAAATGTAAATGTTAAATGTAAATGTTTAGCATTTAAATATAAATGCTAAATGTTAAATCTAAATCTAAGTGTTTAATCTAAATTAAACATTTATCCAAAAAATTTAATCCAAATGTTAAACACAAAGGCCAAGATACAGCAGTGAAAGGAGGAAGGAGACCGGGGTTGCTACAAAATCCATTGACTAGAACTGGCTAGTAAGTCAGCAACTGCTACAACACCTACTGATCACGGTACTCCCAGGCTAATACTAGCACTCACTATGCTTCATAGGAAGGCACAGGTTGAGGAGCTGGAGGAAATAAAACTCTCGCTTAACTTTATGTCAGAAGAGTTATCCAAAGTGGCAAACCAACAAACTGTACTTAGTCAACTAGTTTTAATAAATGAGTTGAGGGAATTGTATGAGTCTAAATTAAACTGAATTTTAATCACAGTGAATGTGGTTAAATGACGTCACGTTAGCTTCAAATTAAAGTGAAAATGAAGGATTTTTCTGTAAGTTACATTAAATCATTAAACATCAGTTCGAAAGCGTTAAAAACACATGAAATTAAATGAACATATTAGATAATTGTGTTGTAGATATAAAGCAAATGACCGTGAGACAAAGCTTTCCATTCCTCCTCAGATAAAGACATGAATGGTGTCATTATTCTCCTATAAATCAGAATAGATGGAGATTTGAGCAAAGCTGCAGTTTATCTCAATATCTATATATCTACTGTATCTATCATCTATTAGTTTCTTCAGATGATCTGTCGATGTAAAATACAATAATTACACTATCACAAAGCATTTTTTATATTTATAAGGCCAAGCTAACGTGGCTTAGTTTTATTCAAATAGATAAAATGGAAAAACTTTCTGTTATTTGTCATGACATTGAATTTAGTAGCAAGGGTTAATTTTGATATCATTTAATTGTAATAACAGTCGTATACTAGTGCGTATTTATAACAATGGTTTCACAGTTTACCAGGAAATATAAAAATCTGTAGTTTGATTTATTGTTGTATTTTTGTGTCCATTAAAAAAGGATGGCATGGTTGGTCTTATTTAGCAGAGGTTTGTCGTAATGTAAATTGCCACTTCATGCGTTTTAAATGTAGATTTGAAGGTTTTGGGTTGATTGTTACATAAAAAATATTCTCTCACCAAATGTTATGTTTTCTCTCTTTATGTGTTATTATAGAATTAAAGCAACTTTTTCCAAATGAACCTATTTAACTCGCTGATGCTTAATGTTTTAAACGTTTTTATTTTTCAGATGCATATTTCTATTATTGTCAGCAACTTGAAACCTGAGGTGAGCTTCTGCACAACATGCTGCAAGCAATATCACTGCTCCATTTGTCTCAAACTGAAGTGATTTAAGCTTTAGAAGTTGGAGAAGCACTATGTGTAGGTGAGGTAGTTGTGTAGGATCACACAGGCTTTTACTACGTCCACCGCTTTCTCAGGCAGGAACTCTATTGGTCTCCCAAGAATGATGCCAAACGTCTTCTCTATCACCTGTCTAGCCCTGGAATGGCGGTAGTTGTAGACTTGCTGGTCTAGGAAAGCACAATATTATGATATGAGAGATGAGATGTCCTTTATTCGTCCCACAACGGGAAATTTGCAGTTTCAGCAGCAGAAAAAAAAAAAATATATATATATATATATATATATTTACATACACATGGGCATGTACACAGTACCGATAGAAAGAGGGAAAAACATGTTACAAGAAAGGAAATGGCACAATATAACAATATATACATATTCAAATCTATGAAAACTATTAAAACTATAAAAAAAAAAAAAGGAAAACAGAATGTATACATATACACTAAACTAGTTGACAAAAATATGACAACATGAATGTACCACAAATTGTCTTACAGACAATTGTGAAGCCATCTCACAACTGCATCTGGGACGCCATTGTAAAAAAAATGTTACCGGAAGATAAACTATGACGCATTTATAGATCAACACACACAGCCATTACCCCCTGGCGGCAGGACGGCCAATAGCGAGGCCTTCCCTCCACGCGGAAGTAAATAGGCCAACCTCCACGTCACATTGACGGCACGCCCCCGGCATAGGTCCAGACACTGAACCTTAAATCAGGCTGTACACACAACTGTTAAATGACTGGCCTTACATGCTGAACTCAGTTACTCTTTGCAAAGCTTATCACAAACAAATTATATAATCTTTAAATGAACGGCTTCTTACTACCAAGACTGACCAGCTCTACCCACAAATTAAACTACTGTCACTATCAAAGTTCTTTGATTTGTCTTTGATTTAAAACAAAACGGGGTTGTCAGATGAAACAAAATACACACTGGCTACAATATTTTTTATCAATACAACTACTATCAATGTTCTTCGACCAAGCACATCAAGTTAATGCAAAGTGGGGATGTCATTTAGCTTACCTGAAATGAAATGATCTGAACAAACACAAAGTTAGCACGTCACATCGGATCGGTTGATTGCAGGAATCCATGCTCGCCTTTGCCATTCACTCTTCTGTTCAGCCGCTTCCCCCTGTCCAGAAATAACCTTAGGGATGCGATAAAAGATAGCTGTATCTCTCCCACCTTGATTGTGGCAGCTGAAAATAGCACACGTTGTCGGCATTATCACTGGATGAATGATCAACAACAATTCGCGTGTAAATGAAGCCTTCCATAATTGCCGCCGGCAATACTTTGTGGGAAATATAGAAAAGTCCAAACCCCTCTCGCTAACAAGAAAAACACTGGCGGACTTTGCAAAAGTTTTCATCAGGTTGGGAGTGGAGACCATGGGTGGAGATACCAGCGGAAAGGAGGGTATTTTCTTACCCGATTTCACTTGTGACGTCACAAATGTAGAACATTTGAAATGGAGCAATTTTCTCTGTGTTGTAAGACTTACACAGACCACAAACAAACGACTGGATGGATTTATTTCACATTTTGTGTGCCGGCGGTGACTCAAGTTATCTCATTTGTAATCAAAAAACTGCAAAAGTGGATTTTTCAGAATATGTCCCCTTTAATGTCTGCTGAAAACAGTATACACACAGCTTTGCGAAACTTCACGAGACTGCGACACTTCACGGCACTTTGTGACATTTTGCGGCACAGCCCAAAAAATGACATCATCGCCTCCTTTGCGATTTTGGCTCCTTACGTGCGGTGGGCATGTCCGGAACCTGGACCAGAGAATACGCGTTAGGAGAGAACAGTATAACTACAGGCGCGCAAAATAGTGCTTAAGTCCAGACGGGACAATAGACCCCTATGTCTTCTTGTTTTAACTAGATTTATAGTTGAGAAAGTGAAAGTATAGAATACAGTTTAAGATTGTTTTGTGTGTGTGGTGTAATATTTTGAAAAATACATTTTTAATCAGTAGTTTTATTATTCAAAATTATTAGACATTTTAGGAGACACAATTTGAATTTCACGCGACCCCACATTGGGTCCCGACCCCGAGGTTGAAAAACCCTGCATTACATTATTATGTTTCTGAAGTGTGCAGGAGTAGGGGGTACATGGCTTCAAGTTAAATGTCTAAAGGGGTACGGGACGAGGGCTGCACGATTTTGACTTCAAACCTAATTGAGATTTCTCGGACCAATATCGCGATTGCGATTCTATTTGTGATTTTTATATTTAATACATTTAAACGTCTAAACTGTTAAAATTATGAGTGAAGGAAATCATGTTACTTGTAGACTTTGCCCCTCATTAGAACAAAACACATTAATCTACTTTCAAAAATATTTGGTTTTATGTTGACAGCGCCCTCTTCTGGAGGAATCACAGAGCGTCTGTCTAAACACTTAAAGCTGCTATCTGGAGTTTGTAAGAGAACGTCTTGATGTCCCGCCCTCAACAGCTCTACTTCCTCCCCTGCATCTGCCAATCTACCTGAAGTCACATAACTACAAAAACTACACATTTATTGTTAGAGTCCCGTAAGTTTTAATTAACACATGTTTATTACCTGTCCAAAGGCCAAATCCTGGTCCTTTCGGAATCCTTTTAAAAGCAGGAAGTCCCTCCATCTTTGAAAAGCAGCTGCGAGATAAAGAGAGTTTGCCGCGGCGTCGATTGTCTGTAGCATCACTTATTATGCTCAAAAAAATGAACTCCAAAAGTCACAATTGGAACTATTTTGGCTTTAAACAAGGTAGAGACGGTAAAGAGGCGTTTCCATCAAGCTATAAGAGCCAAAGGAGGGAGGGAACAAATCTAACCTCATAAAACACCTGCCGTGTCGTCACACAGATTTATATCCAATGCCAGGGGGTATTTGATCAAAGTGTTCTCAGTAGAGCCAGGTTTTGGTTTAAACCTGGTTCAGCTAAGTCGTCTGTGACCATGCTGGCTTTTACCATTTCATCAAACTCTTCTCAGCTTCAATCTCCCCAGCTAAGCCAATCAGCTGACAGTGTTTAGCTTAAGTCCTCATAAGACGCACAAGATCAATCACAGATTTAATGATTAGCGAGTGACGGCGCATGCGCTGCATCTTTTACGATGAATAGGAACCACTGCTGAGACCAACAGGACGTGACATCAGCAGTGATAAATGGCGTTAAAAAAAAAAGGACAGACATGTTCAAGGTGTTTCTGTGGTTTGAACATTTTAAAAGTAGTAAAGGGTTAAAGGTGTTATTTAGTCCATTTATCATAGCAAACAACTAATCATGTAATCACACACTGATCATGTGCGTTTGATAAGTTTTTTAACACCTGTCAGCGTTTAATAAAAAAGATGATGTAACTTATGTGTAATTCATGAGACTTGTGAGTGATGAATAGTTTGTTGAACTCAGCACTAAATGAACAGTGGGAGCAGCAGCAGTGCTGTTGGATGCTGTTGAATATCACATCCAACACTGTAGACACTGCAGGTGCAGATGAGCGACTGCATATCTTTGTCATTGCCTTTGTGCTCTGCCCTGTGACTGTCCCTGAAGCCCCTCCCTCTCTGTGTATCCACAGCGTTCTCATTATTCATCTCTGATCAATGAATGGACACATTTATACGGTGCGGTAAACGGAGGTGATGGATACGCATGTATCCTTATATATTATTACTGATGGTTTAAACACATGGAGACTATGATGTCTCATTAAAAATACGGTACACATTAAACATGTAATAAGACAATGATTCTGTCGTCATTTGTATGGATTTATAATCTAATTAAAACATTTATCATGATATTCTGTTTAATTTCCTTTTAAAATGCCGCATTAAAGCGGTATTTAAATAAATAAAATAAAAAGTCTAAGAAGTTTTTTTGACTCCTTTTTCCTTTTGTAGATCTATATTGAGTGTTTTAAAGCATCACTAAATTACATCTTTAATTATGATAACGTGGTTTTGCGAGTGCGTCTGCAGCTTAAGCCAAGCCTGCTGCTTAAACCTGGTCAGGAGCAGGTGTGACCCACGGACTGTGATGAAAACATCGTTCCAGTTAACCCGACTTAACGGAGCCGGACTCTCATGGACTTAACCCTGATCTGGGTTTGATCAAACACCCCCCAGGTTCGTATGCCCTGTTTATGTTCTAAGTGGCTAATATTAGTTAAAGGTGCACACGGTCACTCTCAGATCCCTCCCTCCAAACATTCCAAAGTCAATCCCTCCGAGGAGCTAACATGCTAACTAGCCAGACAGCAACATTACAGAAATATAACATGCTATGTTAAAAGCATATTACTCTCTCTCTCTATGTGCACATACCTCCGCAGCAGTAACAACACAGTGTCACTTTACGGGGAACAGCTGCCTTCGACGAATGAGTGTCTTCACTGCCTTGTATTTTTGAAACTCGGAGGAGCCACTCGCGTTAGTTTTTCTCAGGCGCCGCCACCTTTGTTTTGGTCAGATGACGTCATCGAATACGTTGACGTGTTGTCGTATCCATGACAACAACACACGTTGAAATGAAAGCAACATAGAATCGAACAATCTATCAGTTACTGATTGGATGTTTCTCAGAAACGACTGAATTCGTTCTAAAATCCTTTAAACACTGCCTATACAGACCAACAGGTCTCCTCATTTCATGATGCTTTGTATTAGGATTTTTTCCTAATTTAAAGTGATCAGATTTGGCCCTTGTCTTCAGTCTTGAGACAGTTTTCATCTTCAGGTTGACGTGTAAAGACGTGTAAAAATGTCGTGTATTCACTATAAGTTTTTTTCCAAACTGGAATACAACACTGTCACTTTTGATGGGTTGCACATCACTCTCACTGAGCTAAAGAAACTGATCATGACTCAGGAACATCTGAAGTCCAGACACTGCGACCTGCAGATCACCAATGCGGATACTCGAGAAGGTACATAACCCTAATCCTTGCTATGCAATGTTTTGTTTGTTTAACTTGGAATGTGCGTCAGATTTAATTTCAGAAGTATCTTGAAATTAATATTAAAAATCAAAGCAATGGATTAACAATTTCATCTTTACACATTAGTATGTAGGCTCTAAACTGAAATTATGTTTGTTTTTGAATCTGTAAGGATTTTAAAATATGATGAAATATAATCTGACAACACATTGATTGTTTTACCATATGGTACACTTCTGTTATTGGTAGTGATGGGACACACAATGTATAATAGGCAAATATATCAGTTGACATCAATTTTAAAGTGTGTGGTATTTTGCAAAAAAAAGTCAGCAAAATACAGAAGTATGCAATGCATGTATTATTCTATCTGTTTATGAGCAGTATTGTTTAAATGAGAAATGCTGGCATTATGGAAAATAGAAGTATTTTTAAAGGTGGAGTATAGACAGTGAAACTTTTTGTCACCCCAACTCCCTGACACACAACAGACACTTGATTGATTTATTTTTGAACATGTGTAAACAAAAACAACACATAAAATAAAAGGAATGTCACAAAACAAGTTAGTTTCCAAAACAAGTCAAAAACACAAAGTAAAATTTAAATTTTCAATAAAACATTTACACGTTCAAAAAAGGAGTAGGATGGAGTCTGACTTATTGAATCCTACTCCTCTTAAAACCAGTATAACCAATTTATCTAAGCTATTTATGAATACAACATTATATATATATATATACACACACCTATGCATACATTTATATACATAAACAATATATACAGTAATATTATATACTACCCATATACAAGTTATAATTATAACATATGCTATTTATATACATATGAACACAATAATAATTATATTAATTGTGTAATATTATTAAAGAGAGCAAAAGATAAATTGCATTGCAAAATTGGTATTATTTATGAGAAAAATACACAGAAATGAATATGTACCTACCGTGTTGGGTGAAATGAGATCAAAAGGTTCTCACATTTTTTCTTTTTTGCCGGCTCCATTTTAATCTTTCAAATGTTGCTGATAATCAACGCATAAAAAGTAAGAGTCTGTAAGACTATCCTATTTATTTTGAGTCGCACACCAACTCACAAACCACTTCATGAACTAGTTGGAGGGCGTGGCCAGCCAGCGAGTCTTTGCACATCACGGCCTATGGCATCGATACAAGCCTCAAAGCACGCATCACATATCACCGCCTGGATTATTCAATACAGAACGTCGCATCACTAACTATTGGACTATTAAAAAATTCTACCTGGCCTTTGATAAATATTGCTACATTTGGGTTGTCATTTCACAAAAACTATTTCTTTATTCCACAAATCATTGATCATTTAATTGTCCCCCTCACCCCTAAATATAAATCACAGGAATCTAATTAAAAAGACTTTTTGTTACATAATAGTTTAATTGAACCATTTAAAGCAGTGTGTCAAACTTAATGTTCCTTTAGATCATCTAAAGAGGTCAAGTATTGTTAAAAGCATTTCCCACTGTGTAAACATGCAGTGTAATTATTTCTATAAGCTTCCTAAACTGGTAAAATGACATTAGCTTTGTTTAGAAAAGGACGTCTTTACAAACAAACATCACAGAGTGGTTAAGAAGACACAGTTATGATCTTGCTGTTTATTGATTGAAAGTAGCACAGGGGACTCCCATTATTTAATATGAGTTTCTGTTTACTCACAAAGAAAACACTACTTTCTAAATATTGAGAAATGTCAAGGCTAAATATTTTGTGTGTTTTGTAATTTTTTCTTTTTTACAGAATACTTAGATGATGAAGTTGAAATCCCAAGACACTCATCTGTCATCGTCCGTCGTACGCCGGTCGGTGGAGTGCGACCAGCTGGCAAGCCGTTCATTGTGTACGTATACTACTTGTACATCAAAAGATTAAATTGAGAAATTTCAGGTGTAATCATTTACATTTCTTTTTTTTTAAAAAATGCTGCTCCCAACATGACAGGTTTATAACCTCTGACATTCTCTTTTAAAAATGTCCCCAGTTTTGTTTTAGTTTGTAAATTACATGTTAGTTTACACTTTTCAGTTTTGTAGACTTTTGAAGGCTTAGTTTGTGTTTTATACAGTTGCTATTTCCATTTCAGAAGGTTAAGTCATTCATATTGTGTCAGATAAACTGTAAAATGTATGAAAGAAGAACTGAATCAGCTGTTCTACGTCATATCGGTTGCATTTTCATGTTCTGATGAGTATTTTTTGGTTGTTCTTTGTCTAGTGAATGTGCACACCTTTTTCAAAAAACCTGAAATCTTTCATACAAAATAATGATAAATTTCCCACAAATCACATTTCAATGTTTCAGAAATGACCACAAATTCAAGAACATACTATCAGTAATTAGTGTAGAACCATGAAGTTGTCTGATTGCATCGATGTGTTCTTTTGTTTCTGCAGATATCGTTCTTTAAAAGAAGTGATGGAATCATTCAAGCCCGTAAGTAAAACAATCTCCAAAACACTAATTTTGTCTCACCTCATCCATTCTATTATCTCATCCTCTTTCTTGCTTCTTGGGCAATTTTACAGAACATCCTGTTAACACACATCAAGTTTGATATTTTTGGTTTGTTTAGTGTCCAGGTTCTGTGTGTTGTTGACTAAATGCTATTCTAGGTTGGTTCACTTTCTTAATGGTTCAAGACATTTTTGGTTGAATGACATGGGAATAAAATAAAAACACACCTCCTTTGTTTATATTATGAAAGGTTTAAAAACCTTTTAACTGTTGATGGTTGTAATTCATATTGAAAGGTTTGTAGCCTGCTTCAGGCCAAACAAATGTATTTCAAGAGTTTAAAAGGAATGTTTTTTCTGATGTCATATTGTCTGTGAAAATATTTTTAATGCTCTGACAACATACTGTACATCTTGGCTGTAATTAATTGTGATCAACTTATCTGGAGTGTTTTGAGAAAAGGCCCCCCAATGATTTTTATCTTTAAAGATCTATTACGTGCTAAGAGTAAACCCCTGTAGGTGATATTTGCCAGTGTCAATTTTGTCTTTGTACATTATTCATTCTAATGTTGTGTTCCAAGTATGGTGTGCACATAACTTAAAAGCTTACATTTCGCTCTGTTGCACTAAAATACACCCTACTGCTGTGTCTCTTACTGAAGATCAGGATTTAGTTTAAAGTGCATTGTTAAAATTGTGGTTTTCAGTACAATGAAGAAGCTAGTTTTAACAAGTGAAATGCTTTGCCTTGGCCATTCACATCCTTGATGTTACCTGCTAAGCTTTAAGACACGTGATTAGTGACCACTTTGTTGATACCCGATGGCTTTCCGATGGTCACCGCAGTGAGAAGTATTCTGGTGTAGTGTCCTGTGAGCTGTAAGCTGCAGAACCTGTCAATAAAGTTATTCAGTGGTTCGGTGTCAAATCCGCCTGTACCAGATCCCTGTGTGTTCCCTCACCACCCCTCTGCATTTTCAGTGTTTTTCCTGAGCCACGCATATTCTTTTAGATTTACTAATATTTCAATAGGAAAGTTTACCCAGTTAGCCTTGCAGATACTGAACCGTACATTTTACTGCGCTTGAGCGCTAACTAATGCTACGTTAACACTGCTGGCAAATGCGACCGATATCTGATCTTTTTGCCCATATGTGACCTGTATCCAATCTGTTAAAGACTGTCTGAACAGCACAATTCCGATTTTTTTCAAATCTGACCCAGGTCACTTTCATATGTGGTCCCAAATTCAAAACATATCCGATTTTTTGCAATGCAACTGTAGTCTGGACGGCCGAGGCGCTTTTTATCCGACTCCTACGTCATCACCATGCAAAAACATCATAATCCTGAGTCCACCACCGGACGCCTCCATATTTACTTTTGTAAACATCGTACGAGCCAGCGGGGTAATGGGTCACCGTAGGACCTCTTCTGCCCATGCAGATCACTTCATTGTCGCTGTCCGTTCATACTGTAAACTGATTCAAGATGCATTTAATATGTAATATCAATGATCACATTGTGCATTAAGACCTGCAGTGTGAACGTAGTGTTAGACTTTGACTTGAGGTAGAAACATTTTCATGTAGCAGATAGGGGCCGGATAAAGGAACAAAGTTAAAGGAAAAATTGGTAGACTACATCACGTTTTTTAATTTGACTTTTATTGTTATCAGGTATTACGGTTAAAAGTGTTTTAGCATTAATTTCAGCTGCTAATTGTGTTTGGAAAGTAATTGGAAACAATTAATTCTGTGGCCTAGGAAATGAAAACTATTCAAATTTCTCCTAATTCCTTTTAGGAAATTGTCGATTCACATAGGGAACACAATGAAATGAAAGGTAATGCCGGTTTGGAATGGAGTTTTTTCTCATTTGCTTCAAAAAGACTTTTATGGCATTTAAAAAAAAAAAAAACTTTTAAAAGTCTGTATGTCATGAAAAACTATTTACCGATCCCCACAAACATGCCAAAAGCTGCTTTAATTTTGAAAATATATTTGCATCAAACTAGATAGTTAAAAGAACTGAAGAATCGTAATTAATTTAATGGCCTAGCAAGAAGAGATGAGACTTGCAGTGTGTATAGTCCAACTTTAGAAAAGTAAATATCACTGTTTTGTTTTGTTTTCCTCAGTACCTAACTGTGTTGAAAGGAACATGAGTCACAACCAAAATCATCTTCAGTGGAATAATATTTATGGAAAAAATATATTTTTCTGTTAAAATCTTATGTTCTCAAAAAATTCCTCCTGTTGTATAGTTTGAATAGATTTATTTGATGTTTAAATGATGTACCGGTACTTGGATTCCGGAACAAAACAAAACAAGACATCATTTTAAATATTCCATTCCAAACAGTAAAACATGCAAAGACAAAAAGAGTTGGAGGGGAACTGCCTGTCCAACAATGTCTGCTAGAAACATTAATAACATTAATGTATGTATTCTGATTCTCCTGCAGACGGATTCCTGTCCTTTGTCTTTCCACCAAGGAATCAAGGTACTGTTTAACACGTTCACATCTTTCTGCATCACAACTGTGAAGTGTCTTTGAATTTCTGGGCTTATCCTGGTCTCTCTGGGATTTTTGGATAATTCCTTTCTTGTAGACTGCCAACCCGGTTGATTTTCTAGCCAGTAACTGTCGTAATTTGTTCAGTGCTTTTTCAAAAACTTTTATTTTCTCATGATTCCCAGCCACCAACCCAGGAAATTATACAAGTGAGAGCCAGCCTCCGTAAGCGCTTTATGATGACAACAGGGCAAAGCACCAAAAAAGTCATGCTGACCAAGACTGCAAAACCTGCTATCAATGCGTAGGTTTTTAACAGAAGCCTTCAGAAATAATGAATATAATGGCACATGAAAGCAGCACTGCCATGTTTATTTGACTTACGTAAATGTTTGTTGCTAAAATAATGAAATATATGTTTTTACAGTGAAGCATATGCCAAAGGCAAAAAGAAGAGCCCCCCGTTTGTCCCACATAAGCAGTCATTGGCTGAAGAGGGCGCTGATCCAATCCCAGACAACCTTTTATGTCCAATCTGCACTGAACTGATGATCGATGCTGTATTGATACCCTGCTGTGGAAACAGTTATTGTGATGAATGTGAGTAAAAAGCTGCTTCTCACCAACTGCATAACATTTCCATAGTTGACCCTTAAGCTAGATAATGTGTGAACATGTTATTGTGTTAACCCATAAGTTGATTTTGAGTGTTTTGTCTCAAGGTATCCGAACTGCCCTGTTGGACTCGGAGGATCACGTCTGTTTCACATGTAAACAGTCTAATGTTTCGCCTGATAATCTCATTGCCAATAAGTTCCTACGACAGGTAAACCTGAGACGCACACACTACCATATTGTTATTTACTTGACTTTGCAGTATTCAATGTAATCAAATGCATCTGTGATGATTCATGCAGGCTGTGAACAACTTCAATAATGGGACTACATACACAGGTGCACAGGTGCACCACCCAGCTCTGCCTCCTGTGTACCCGCCCCCAGCCCTCTACGGACCCCCACCACAACCATACCTCCCACCATACACCTCAGGCCCTGGCCTCATCCCACCACCCATAATTAGTTACCAGCCTCAGCCCGTCTATGCTTCTGGACACCCAGTTTTTAATGCTCCATGGTGGGCCCCTGGTTCCCAGCCCCCGCTTGTCCATCTTCCACCACCCCTCCCTCAGCCTTCCATTTCAAAGGATAATTTCTACAAACCGAGACATCACCAGATGGAAAAGTGAGTAACCTGTTAGTTTTGGAAGCCTCAGACAGTCCACTGAATGTTAGGAGCAGAATCATACCTCAAGTTGCAGTTGCTTTGCAGAAAAACAGTTTTAGCCTTTTTATTCACTTCAAAAGCTTTGTTCCTGTTGTCTTGTTGCAAAACAAACCATTTAAAACAAACATTTAGACATTTAAAATAAACATATTATTTACCTGCATTTTAGACATCTTGTGCTGTAGCTCATCATAAATGTTTACTCATTCATGTGTAATTCTGCCTAACGCATTGTTTTGAACAAATTGTGCTAAATATAGCTTTCTTCAAGATATATCTCCTAGATCTAGCTCAGAAACAGTAAAACTGTACAAACAGCACAAACAACAAAGTTTCAAAACTTAAGACTGCAAGCTGATTATTTGTTCTTTTACACCAAAAAAGGGATGTCCTTTCTCACTGTGGGTCATTTCTAGGGTAATGTGAAAATGTTAACTGTAGTTTTAGTGAATGGGGTTTCTAGCAAAGCACACAATCTGTCAGCAGGGAAAAATGTAACGCAGCTGTATCCCACTGTGTTTTCTGCTGTAACTGCATGGCTCAAGATCTAGAATTCACACTGATGAACGTCCTGCTCACTTATATATTTGACCCTGTGCAAAGTGGCTTTTCTGTTCTCTCACTGTAATATTTCTCAGTGAATGTTGCACAATGGCAGGAATGAAAGATGATAACCTAAAAAAGCGGCGTAGTTGAGAATTCAGACAGTGATTGGTCAAAAATGCTAGTTTTGGTGATTTATTAAAGTGGTAGGGCCATCCCAAGTTGGTATATTCTGTATAAAAAGCTTTAACTGCTGGTTCTGACTCAATTCACTAATGCAAAATGTAAATGTTCAATGCATATAAAATAGTTGATCCATTCCTTATCTTTTTTTTTTTTTAGAGTTACCTCCAAACTTGATGAGGTCCCAAAAGGCTTCCACAAAGACGGTCGGTCTTACCCACGTTCCCCAATTTCTAGACACAATGGGCGCAGTGATGAACGCTCACGGACAAGATCTCGCTCTCATTCAAGGTCCTATGCCGACCGGCGCTCTGGGTGCCCGCAGTCCCCCTCCTCCTATCGGAAACCCTATAGATCTAGATCACGGTCTCGCTCACCTGTTGGCTATCGGTCCCGTACAAAATCTGTAAAGCCGAGTAAACGCAAATCAGAAGATGCCCCCAATTCAAGGACGATGGGAGAAGAAAATCGGACTTCACGCGGACCACCTCCGGGAAAGTTGAGGAGAGTTGATGGCCCTGGGATGGAAAGTGAAGCAAACTCCCACTCACAAGCCCCTCATCACCCTCACTTCCACAGAGTTCCACCTTCTGACAGACCTGGAAATCCTCCTCTGCCTGGTAGCCAAGAGCTAAATCGGTGTGATCCTCATCATATTCCTATCGAAGCTCTTATGAACATTGAAGTAGGACTCTTTTCATTTTTTCACATTCCTCAACTAAAGGTTATGCTACATAGTTGTCATATCTTAGTTGTCTTATCTTTTTTTTCTACTTGCAGGTAAAACCACCGAGGAGAATTAAGTTAAACAGCTCTGGGAGGAAGAGGCAGCACTGAGTCAACATCAAAGAAACCAACAACAGGTTCTGAAAAGATTTCTTCCATCTCGGATCGATCACCCGCTAACATGTCTGAAGGAGATCATAGAACAGCAGAAGGAGGAAAAGAAAGATCCTCATCTACTGAAAGGGGCAAGTCCAGAGAAAGACCAAGCAGTGCTGGAGGGAAAACACACAGAGCTGAAAGAGAGCAGGATCGCACCATTGCTAAAGATCGTGAGCGAGACAGACCTTCTCGATCTGACAGAGCCTGAGACAGGGGATCAGGGTCCACAGTGACAGCTGTGCAAAAGTTAGCTGACACAGCAGACAGAGAAACTGAGAGAGAAAAGTCACGGACTGAGCTTAAGACCTCCACAGGCCAGAGTGAATCAGCAAGGTCTGTGTGTCTGGATAGAATGACCATTGCAGAGAAATCCAAAATTTCAAAGAAACAGGACAACCATCACGAGAAACAAAAAACCTCCTCAAAATACAGAGGCAAGGGCACTGAGAGGTCTGCTAAGTTTGACAGGTGAGTCTCCTGCAGTCTAAAGTCTTCTTCATATCTGTAATTAATGTTATTGTGTCAATCAAACAAAAATGCTTTCAACTGTAATTGTTTTTCTGTCCCATGTGTGTGTCCAGGAACAGAACGGAGAGAAGTGTGTCCTCAGGAGAGAAATCTGCTTCTGCTCACAGAGAAGGTCATTTAAAGGCCTAATTAAGAAGACATTATTGTATTGTGTCATAATAAAGGAGTTTAAAGCCAGTGATGGGCAGTTGTTTGTTTTATATCTGATAATATGTTACATAAAGTTATGGCTGATAATATCACTGATTTCATATAATAAATATAAACCAGATCAAGTGCATTAATTACTGAGAGCAGTACTAACAGGATATTTAGGTGTAATAATAATAATAGTTAGATTACTGTCTAATGGGACCAGCTTTGTCTGTGAACATATAAAAAATATTGCGTTTCACAAGTTGGGATGTATGAATAGTGGCGTTAGTTCAATATTTACCACAATGTGTGACATGTTAGATTTTACCCTTCCATACAGGTGTTAAATCTTACCATAAGTAAATCGGTGGCTCTTAGTGGTTTGGTGACAGTAAGATGTGTACTTTTAACTGTGTCTCTTCCTTTTATGAAGTGGTTAGCGTTAGCGTTTAGCACAGCCTTGTGTGTCGGTGGGTTAGCTTAGCATGCTTTAGTCCAGTTACCAGTTCATAATTGTTACTGGCAGTGTGAATCTCTGTCAACTGGAACTTTGCAGCAACTTTGGGTGGATCTGATGGAGGAACTTGGACTGGTTCACTTTGTTGGGTGTCTGGTCTTTAACTAAGTAGCGGCCCATGATGTATCGGTGCACAGCAGCTTCAAATAGGCTGTGATGAGCAGAGCTGTGTGCGTGTGAAGCCACACGCTCTGCGACTTCTGTGATTTCAACTTTTTTTTTTTGAACTTTTTATCAAACAGTCAATGTACATACAAACAACAACAATAGTCCTGAGATTGGGTCCTTGCTCTCAATAAAATAAATATATGGTTGCAATAAAGGACAGGGAAAAAAGAATAGACATACTTCAAGGAAAAAAAAAAACAAGAGGTATAAATAGCCTTTCCAAAAGTCTTAAAACTGGTCCCCATCTTCTTTCAAAGATGTAGGTCTTGAGCTTTAGCTGTGCTGTCAGCTATTTTATTTATTAAACCTGTCTAATTTTTTTGTATCTATTGTGAGACCGTAGGTGGTTCAGGTTTAACCAGCATGTTGTTATTGTTCTTGCAGTCATTAGGAGATGCAGCAAAAAGCTGTGATTGTGGGACAGATTATCCAGGAATATGTCCAGTAAAAATGTTAAAGGTTCACTTAAAGTAACTTTTCTACTAGTCCTTCAACTTCAGTCCAAAAGTGTTGCAAAATGAGGCAGTCCCAGAATATGTGCGTTTGATCACCCACAAGTCCACAGTTTCTCCAGCACTGGGCCCTATGAATGCTGTTTCGTAGGTAGCATGAAGAAGAGAAGAAGAGCTCCGGTTAAATACAGACCTGCTGCTCAGAGCAGCAGTTTGATCCTGGTTGCCTGTTGAGCTGTTCTTCTCTTCTTCATGGCGCCTGTGAAACAGCAGAGATGGAACTGTCGCCCCCTGCGGTCGCAGATTTTTTTGTTTATAAAATTTTGGTAAACAAAAGAAGTTTGCATCTACTTTTTTCACTTTTACTGATTTTTAGAGCAACCCAAAACAGCACAAGTTGTCATTTTGACTGAAAATCTTCTAATAAGGACATTTCAAAGATTTTAGGCCACATTTGTAAAAACAGTGGAGGATCCCTTTAACATGTCCTTTACTGTGGGACTTCTTAGACAATAGGCCTTTATAGATTCTGGAGATGACACTCCTGCTCGAATTACCTTGATAAGCATAAAAAAAAAAATTACCAATATGGGGTCACTAAGGTCTGTTTCCTTTCTGATGTTAAGTTCAAATCGGTTATTTACCTGGAGGAATAAATAAAAATCGTCTCTTTCAAGGCCAAATATTGCCCAATGGGTGTCAATATATTATTGTACTACTTGGATGTAATTTCATAATTGTAAAATTTCTTAGAAATTCATTTTGGTGTCCTTTACTCATATTTACGTCTCTTAAAGTGTGTTCTTTTTCATTTTGTTGTTAAATAGAAGATCAACTCAAAAAACAAAGCCAGACTTAGAAAAAGACCAGGGCAATGTTTCCTCCATCACTGCAGAGCAGCCCTCATCCAGCCCAGTCACTAGGCTCGTCTGCAACCAGAGAGTCAGTGCAGCTCCTAGTGAAGTGCGAGAGGAGGCCCTCAACCAACCACCACCCCGCTCCAAGTGGGAAAGAGAAGACGATGAAGATGGTTTGGAAGATGAACCGTGTGCACCTAAAGAAGCATTTCCAGTTGTCCCACAGACCATTGTTAAAGAAGCACTGCTGGAAACACAGAAACCAATGAAGAGCGAAAGCCGTGAAACTCCAAAGGATGAACGGAGAGGAACAACAAAGGAGGAAATAAAGGCGAGAGCGCCACGGGAAGAAAGTAAGACTGGCAGAACAACACAGGCCAACTCGGACAAAACAACCAAGACAAAAACTGGAAAGGAGAGAAAAGCCGTCAAAGAAGAAGGGCGAGCTTCTGCAAGAGAAAATGAGAGAAAAGGTGGAGGAAGAGAAGACAACCGAGGAGCTGCAGGAAAAGAGGAGAGGATTGCAGAAAGCCGTAGTGGAGGTGAACGAGAGGAAGTTCGAGGGCCCGAGCCCAGAAGACAACGGCTGGCCTCGGACCTCGGCCGCGAGACAGATGAAGCAGCCTTTGTGCCCGACTACAGTGAGGGAGAGGGTTCAGAACAGGAAAGAGGAGGAAGCAACAGCCTGACGCCCACCCTGAGCCGTGCCACCCACAGCCCCACATTAAGCAACCACAGCGGCTCCGCCAACACCACAGCAGAGAAGAAGAAAAGACACAAGAAACACAAAAAGCACAAAAAACACAGCAGTCAGGACAAAGAGGCCCCACACAAGGAGCACAAGCAGAAACACAAGAAGAAGAAGAGCAAAAAGAGCAAAGACAAGGACGTGGATGAGGAAAATATAAAGGGGAAAGCTGAGAAAGAGACGCCTTGCTAACATAGCTTAGCTCAGGCTAAAATCCACCCAATGATTTTGCTGGATCACACCCAGGGATAGGAAAGGTTCCTCAAAGTTGGAGCAGATAATTTGAGAATTGATGCTACACTGGATTGTAATATTCAGTGTTCTTAATTCAATTTGCCTCTTTTTAGAGTGTACTTGCTGTAAAGAAGTTTTGTTGTTTTTTTTTGGTGTTTTCTTAGTGTAATGAAAATAACTTGTATTTCAGTCTAATATTAGATGCTAATGGAGGAATAATAAAGGAGTAATGTTGGAATAATCAGAGCAACATCTTAGCAGGTGTGGTCAGATCTAGACTAGCTTTCTTGATCTGTAGCAAAATGTCATTAGAACCCCTGGTCTGATCAAACAGGTGTGTGTAGATTAATCAATAGAAAACTAACTTACCTTCCAGGATAAGAATATATTTATTGTTACTTTTATTTTGAAGGGGCTTTGTTTAAGCAACAGAATGCCATTGTTTTGGTTTGCAATAATGATAATAAATCTAAGTTCAACATTTTTACAGTACAGTGTATCATATTAAAATGTACATACAGTATACAATTACTTTATGTACTACACACTCAACACTGAACAAGACAACATCAAAGAAACAACATGCAGAGAATTGTATTTTAAGGAGCTAATCTACTACAGACCTTAGAGCAGAACACATTCAGGTCACAGAAGACACACAGTACACAAAAAACTATCATTCACAATCATCCATTTTTGAAAAACCACCTGTAATAAAGAAAAGAAATAACCTTAGCTAGATCACAAAACTGATTCAAATTAATTTAAATACAACTTAAAACTTAATTAACTGAGTTATGTAAATCAAACTACTTTCTTAAAATATTGATTTTTACTGTATAACATGAATGACCATTATTGATTTTAAATCACTGGTGTAAATTTTACTGATTAAGAATACAAGTTTAGAATCATGTTGATTAAAAACTACCTATAGAAATAAAGATTACCCCAACTGCCAATTAAAGCTGTGGTTCACAACCAGGGGTACACATACCCAGAGGGGTACGAGAGCACATTGAAGGGGCAACTAGTACCCAGAAACATTTATGAATTTTTTTTTTTAAATCATAAAAAATTGTTCCTAGTTCCCTTTTAAGCTTCTTTTGGTCAAATTAATCACAGACTAACACCAATAAAATACAGTTTTTATTGTAATTTATTGAAACATAATTAATTTATGCAAGAGAGGCCGTTTAATCACACTTCTGATAGGAGACTATAGCATTCTACAAAAAAGACAATATTTACTTACTAATGAAGTAATCATGAAAGTTGCATTGATTTTTATTAATTTATTTCATTTATGCACGTAGCATTTTACATTTGTAGTTAAAGCGTTAGGTCACGTGTTGGAGTTTAGGAGAACCAGCTGATACACAAATTAAACAGATTATGAAAGTTTGAAGGAGTTCTTGTGATATGAAAAGGAGCAACACATGATTTAACAGAATTGCAAAGAGACAAAAGGGACAAAAAAAGTTTGGGAACCACTGCATTAAAGCATCCTGAAATAGCATCTAGGTCAGTCATCGTCACTGTCAGTATTAATGTATGAGGATATGAAAAAACAGAAGTGTGATGATTGGAAAGCATATTTAATTCTATAAACTGAAATGACATCAGGGAAGAGATGCATTTGTGCAACATAAGCATTATGCAACAGAGCAACACAATCAATGGGAGAAAGATCAGCAAAGCTAATGACAAAAGCCATTGTCCTCAGGAAACCCCACAAGATCACAGTCAGGAGGTGAGGTTACTCTCCAGAACAGTGTCTGACATAATCTCACATCTGTTGAGCCAAAGAAGTAATATTAGCATTATTATCACCAGGGATGTAAAAGCAAAGCAACATTTATCCCCAACATCTTTTACACACACCTCCCTCGATACTTTGCTGTGAGGATGTCAAGTGGCAGATGATGCTGCAGTGCCACACTACACATCACTGACTGCTCACATGACAGAAGAGTGTTTGCTCCAGCACATGCAATAAACACTGTAACACAATTCCATTGAAAGGGGCAGTATTATGAAAAAATCACTTGATAATTGTTAGGTCTAAATACGTTAAGACCGTTGCTCAATCACAACTCAAGGAGAAAAACACTATCTGACTTAAAAGGCGACCAGAGGCAGAGGGGTGCGAGCTGCAGCTCGGAGAAAAACCCAACAAAGAGACACAGAAGTCTGATATAAGTTGAGTTGCTCTGAGGTGATGCCTCAGAACGAGGTATTTATTATAGAAAACATAGACCACACCCAGATGGGCTGTGCAACAACGCTCTGGGTGCAGTTTTAATACCATATATGGAAACACAAAAACTTTGGGTAGAAAACAGCTCATATGTCCATGCAGTGAGTCACGTACACCCACACTGGCCCAAACTAGTTTAAACCAGCTGTGGTGGACAATGGATATGTTTTGCAAACACACACACAATTAATCATGGATAATTTCATATTCTAACTATCGTTTAATCATTTAATTATAACTAATAAAGTAGTAAAAAACACACACACACTATAGCATATCTTACATATCCGCCCTGTTGTGGGTTTGGAAAACATCAAGCAGACGGGCGTCTTCACAGGTTTACCCGGTGCCATCATGGGACCAAAACAACAGGGATGACCACCGAGGGGTGGGGCGAAAACCCGACAGCTAGTACGGGAAAAATTCCCCACCGTCCCCCCCTGCTGGGGCAAACATCGATTCTGATCCACGGTGATCTGGAGACAGTTCTGAGTGTATGTACAAATGATGACCCAAAACCATGGTGTCGAAAATGGGGCTTTAAGTCTCAGTGTGTTTTTGGAGTTGGTAAGGGAGGGTCAGAGGTTACTAGCACATGACCCTCAGTAGCAGTGAACCTTTACCGCTCACTGTAATCATGGGAAGGTGTGACAGGGTCTTAGTCCATCAATGGGGCAGATGGGGAGAGACCCATAACATGGAGTTGGTACTCTGGGGAAGCCTGGACCTGCATAGCACCGATGATCATGTTGTCTATGCCTTTCTTCACACAGGGGACGATGCAGCAGCAGGCAAGACCAACGACCAGCAGCACAGCCAGAAGAGGGAGACCCAGACGTAGCAGAAATTGGAACCAGGAGCCTTGGAACAGCCAGTCCCACCCGGATGAATGGACACTGGACTCGTCAGCTGACATGGCACCTTCCAGGTTGCGGAGTGTTTGCAGGGCGTCCTCGATGGACTCCGAGGAGTTGTTAGGTATGTATGTACAGCAGGTAGCACCCACCATAGCACACACACCACCTGTGGAAGCTAAGATCGTATCTAAGGCCATACGGTTCTGAATAGCCATTTGCGCGGTGGCCGCTGTTCTAGCATTCATTTTGTTATCAACAGCTAAAGTAGCATTAAGAAGCATGTGAAGGCGGTATTGGAGGGTCTCTATCATAAGGGAATTCTTACCCACGCCTATGTTAGGAAAAAGAGCAAGAACGACTTTTTGGCTAGTTGACCAATGTCTATGTTCGTGAGGGACATCTGAGCCCCATATTGGATCATGAGGGGTGAAGGTTATAATCTCACGACGAGAACGACTAGGCATTGTCATATGAACTATGAAAGACCCATCTGTGACTGCTACTGGTACACAAACGGCTGACATATTAATTGGAGGGGAAGGATAAACTTTGTCACCGCACTTCAACCAAACACCGTCTCTAGCAAACATTGGGGCAACCGTACTGACGCTCTGAACGGTAGCACAATGGTTTATGTCTACTGATGGTAGACCTTTGGTGTTAGTTGGTGGACCAATAAATCGTACGCATAAAGGATAGCAGTGAGTATAATTACCACAGGGGACAGCATTCGTGTTTAGGTGTTTAGCAGCCTGACCTAGGGGCTCGAGGGTTTTTAGCACTGGTAGAACAGGAGGGCACGAGATCATGGACTTATTTTGTAAACAATCTAGCACGTTCTTTGAGTCAGGGGCTGGCAGGGACGCAGACAACAAAGTTGGGGATGTTACAGCATGCGGCAGATGTGAGCAAACATAGCAACTATCATTAGTTACTGTTCGTGCAGATAGTTCTACCATACGGTACCAAGAATTAGCGCGCAGACGATGATGGACGTGATTATTATGCTCAGACAGTAATGCGAGTAACGAGTCAGGTTCTTCAGTTGGCATAGATTTTGCATTAATAACTTGTATATTCTGTCTAGCCTCAGGAGACAACACTATGTCCATGCGTGGTTTAATTACAACGGGAGTGGCCGGAGGTGTAATACAAATATCCATCCAAAAAATGGGATCTTTTCCTTGTACGTCAGGGCAGAATCCCATAAGTAAACAAGAAGGAGGTACCGCGGTGGTGTTAACGGTTAGGAGTAGGATGTTTTGTTTCTGGACAATTGTTTTTCGCAATGACAGATATGCCGCTGTAACGGTACGTGTAGATGGTGTGAGGGGCCAGGTAATAGGGGTGTAGCTTGTATGGAGGGGTACCTCAGACCAACCATGAGTAGACCATGTTTGGTCTGCTCCCCGGACTTGCATGTACCAATCATAATTTGCATAGTCCTTACCATGTTTCCATGGTTTGTAGCCTTTATTAGCCAGGGCCTCTAGTGGAATTGTAACGTCACTTAAAATGTCCGGTATTTGTGGTATGCACATAACGAGGTTAAGGCCCCTGGGGCATCTACCTGTGTAATCATACCAAGGTGAGCTTAGAGTCCCTGCTAGCACTTCCTGGGATTCCACGAGGAGGAGGAGGAACAACAGATCCATCTCTGTGTTTTACTAGGGTGTAGCACCTGCTGTGGTGGGTTTCAGTACCTTTTTCCCGTGTGACTGGTGTATCCACGTTTGCCTTTCAGCTATCTTAAATGCAGTTGGTGTGGTTAGCAGAACTGTGTAAGGACCGTCCCACCGTGGAGTACACCAGTGTTTCCTCTTAATCACCTTGATGAGGACCCAATCACCAGGACGCAGGGGATCTGAAACAGGTAAAGAGAGGCTAGGCAATGTGTTAGCTTTAACAATGTCAGCATCTGTGAATAATTTAACCATCCATTTTGTCATTGGATCCAACTCTCCCTCCTGATCCTGCACCCACTTAGAACTGGTGAGGGGTAGGTGAAAAGGTCGCCCTGTGACAACCTCAAAGGGGGTCAAACCCTGTGTGTTTGGTGTTATGCGCATGTACATTTCTACCAGGTGAACACACTCTGGCCAGGGCCTGTTTGTTTGTTCTACAGCCTTTTTTAATCTGTTTTTAATGGTACCATTGTTGCGTTCTACCAATCCAGCACTGGCTGGGTGGTAGGAGCAGTGATGTTTTAATTCAATGCCCATGGCTTCTGTCAGCAGGAGTATTACTCTGTTAACAAAATGGGGTCCATTGTCGCTCCAAATCTGTCGTGGGATGCCATGTTGAGGTATTATACGTGTCAAAAGGGCCTTTGCCACTGTCATTGCATCATTTGTTTTAGCGGGCACTATGGTGACCCATTTTGAGAATGAGTCCACCAGAACCAAACAATACGTATACCTCTGAATAGTGTGCAGTGTTATGAAATCCATCATAATGACCTCAAAAGGATATGTACCAGCTGGTGTTTTACCCCGAGGGGGCCTAACATTACCCTGAGGGTTATGACGGCAACAGATGATACACTGACGACAAAAGTTTTTAAAATGGGTTTGGAGTCCTAGTGGTATATGAAATGACTGTTTGACTATGTCTACCATCCCTCCTGTTGAGACATGGGCCAACCCATGGCTCATTCTAGCAACGACGTCAAACAAACTTCTAGGCAAACACGGCTTGTCATTTAACATGAATACTCCAGAGTCATTTTTAACAGCACCTTCAGTAACCCATTTTGTTTTTTCATTTTCAGGAGCATTGGCATGCATATCAATCAGGACTTCATCCGGCAAGCCAAGTGGTACAACATCAACAGGCAACACCTGAACAGTAAGTGCTTCAGTAAAAGCAGCTTTTTTAGCTTCAACATCAGCCTTCGCATTACCCAGAGAGACAGCATCAGTGGCGCCAGTATGTGCCTTGCATTTACATATCGCCAATGATGTAGGTAAGAGGACTGAAGCGAGGAGGTCTTTTAACAGGGAGGCATGTTGCACAGGCCTACCACTAGATGTCTTCATACCTCTCCTAGCCCACTGAGCAGCAAACACATGAACTGTGGAGAAAGCATACTGGCTATCAGTGTAAATTGTGACTTTCTTGCCTTTGAAAAGTTTACAGGCTTCTGTCAAGGCCACAATTTCAGCTGCCTGTGCAGACTGATTTCCAGCCAATTTGCCTGATTTTAACACAGTGTCGCATGTAACTACTGCATAACCAGTATGATTTGTTCCATCAGGTGCTTTGGAGGAGGAGCCATCTACAAAAACTACATCTCCGTCTTCCAATGGAATGTCTGTCAAATCTGAACGTGGTTTGCATGTCACCGACACTAACTGTCCACAGTCATGCGGTGTCCCATCGTCAGCTGTTGGTATCAATGTAGCTGGATTAAAAGCAGCACAGCGCTTTAGAGTGAGGTTGGCTGGTGTCAACAAGGTATTAGTAAGGTGTAAAAACCTGGCAGGAGATAAGAATGACATTTTTGTTTGTGTTAACAGGATGTCAACTGCATGGCTGACTAACAGTGTCAAAGGATGGAACAACACTACTTCAGCAGACGCGTGCACAGCCATGGCTGCGGCGCAAACCGCCTGAACGCAATGGGGAAGCGCCCTAGCCACATCATCTAATCGTTTAGAGTAATAGGCTATTGGTCGTTGCTTCTCACCATATTGCTGTAGTAGTACTGATGTCATGTAACCGTCCTTACAGTCAACAGACTGTGTAAATGGCTTGTTGTAATCTGGCAGCGCCATCACCCCTGTTCCTGTTATGATTTGTTTCACTTTTGTAAATGCTTCTTCCGCTTCAGGTGTCCACTGCAAAGGTGCGCTTAAAGTTTGATGTGTGTCTAACATTAGGTTCTGTAATGGGGCAGTTATGATGGCATAATCAACGATCCACGACCTGCAATAATTTGCCAGGCCTAAAAAGGCCATCATTTGTCTGACGGTAAGTGGTTTTGGTGCCATTTGTACTGCTTCCCTACGTGATGTGGTAAGTTCTTTCCCTTCAGCTGAAATGTTATGTCCAAGGAATGTTACTTTTTCCTGTGTAAATTGGAGTTTTTCCAATGAGGCCTTATTGCCAAATGTGTGAACAGTCTGATTGCCTCTGTTTCATTTTCCGCTTTGGTGGGACTTGCCAATAAAATGTCATCAACATAAACAATTATCTGTGTGGTCTCTGGCCACGTGTGGTGGCTGATGCATCTGTTAATCTCCGCTGAAAAGATCGTAGGACTGTCACAAAACCCTTGTGGAAGGCGAGTGTAAGAGTATTTTTTGTTCTCAAATGTGAATCCAAACCACCCCTGCGCTGTACTATGAAGAGGGATGGAGAAAAATGCATTACTTAAATCAATTACAGTGAACCATTTTTGATGGGGTTGTAATTCATTTAACAATGTGTGTGGGTCTGGTACATTTGGAGCTCGTGATTTAACAGCCTGATTTACTGCTCTTAAATCATGCACCATCCTCCAGCCACCTTGTGGCTTTTTTACAGGGAAGATGGGGGTGTTGCATTCAGCTGCGTCATGTTCCTGTAACACACCTGCAGTGAGTAAATCATTAATAACAGGCTTTATTCCTTCTTTTGCATCTGATTTGAGTGGATATTGTCTAATTCGAGGCCTGTGGGATGTGGCTGGATCTATGGTTACAGATGTTGCGGTTGTCATAAGTCCAACATCTGTTTTTGATGTAGCCCACAGACATGATGGTACTGTAGGAAAGTCATTTAAAGTCAGAGTGCACACAGAAAGTCATGCATCCAAATGCACAGCAGGGGGCGCCAAAGTACACCAGTTCAACATTTGTTTCTTCACAAAGCCACAAAAGGAGCCTTTGTATGTGAATACATTGTTTCTCTCTTTCCTCCAAAGGTCACTCTTGACAGGAAGTGCAGCCAACAGATCATTTGCATCTTTCCACTGTTTATGTGCAGGTTTTTGTAAACAGATGTGTGGAAACCGTGGGGGGTTTATTGGTGTCAACTCTGGAGGCAGCGTCACTCTGATTATAATCCATCCATCTGGAGACCAACAAACGTCTGTCAATGTTATTTTCTGTGGTGACAATCGCAAAAACTTTTCCTCCCAGGCTTTAGCAGTTGCTCTGCCTTCAGGGGACAGGTCTGGTCTCCGTAGCCAGTCTGGTTGACCTGGCAGTGGCCCATCCGGTCTGACATAAATCATTGTAACATGTGGTGGCCACTGTGTCTGCGCATCTGTAGGGATTACAAATGTTTTAGCTATTTTAGCCCGCAGTTCTTCCATAGACCCAACCACTGACCGAGGGCCTGTTGACACTGGATCCAATGTATAGAATTTGTTAGGAATGACTGGGCTCTGCAACACCATAAGTGATTCTTTAGTATCTGATAAAAGTTTCTTTGGCACTATTCCATTAGCAGTTGGCACTAAACTGATCTGTAATTTACTGAGGAGGTCTCTTCCCATTAAATTGAAGGGACAATCAGTTGTCAAAATAAATGGGTGTGTGTGATACGAACCATCTTCATCTTGTACAATGACCTCCTCAGACCAACATGCATATTGAGGCTTCCCACCTACTCCCACTATGCCAATAATCTTTTTGGAAGTGACCACGCCCTCCACCTGATCACGGAGGACCGAAACATCAGCCCCTGTGTCACACAAAAAGGTGACTGGTGTTTGTTTTGGTCCCACCAACAGTGTACGTTTTGGGTATTTGTCATGTGTTAATGTTACAGCTGCATAAATGGAGAAATCAACAAAATGGTTTGGATTTAAAGGTGGGGGATGTTCATATTCTGCAGGTAAATCATTGTCATATTGGTCAACATCCTCATCTTGCCCTAAAAAGGCTATGTCACACTCTGGGGTTTCATTATCTGTTCCGGAGTCACTGATTACATTTTCCTCCGGCCAGTCCTGGCGTCACTGCCGAGGAGTTTGCCCGAACGACGTATGGTCTGTTTTTTGCTTTCTATTTGGGCAATCTCTTGCCATATGTCCTCCCTCATGACAAATGAAACATTGTCTTTTTTCTCGATCTATTTTTGCTTGTTTTTCCTCATCAGGCGTTCTGGTGCGGTATGGCTTTTTCCCCTGTCTTTTAAACCCTGGGCGTTGGCTCACTAGAGCTGCAGCCATGGCCTCAGCCAATACATTAACGTTAGCTGACTCAGTTTTTGCTTTCTTTCTTTCAGTGACTTCATAAGCATGTTCGGCCCATTCCATTAGCTCTGGAACAGTGAGGGTGCGGTGTGTGACACAGTTTCTTTTTATGAAATCTGACACGTTTGGCAACAAACCACTGATTAACCACATTTTTAGCTGTATTTGGTATGGATTATCCGCCAGTGGAGAATGGGGAAGCCCGCTATTAGTCCTAAAAACCGTTTCTAAACGGGCACGATATTCCATTGGCGTCTCGTCTGGTTTCTGACGACACGCACTTATTTCTTCGTGGCTTGGGGGTTTAGTGTAAGTAGCTCTCACTCTTTGCATCAGTGCTTCAACCTGCTGTCGCAGCTCATTAGAGTTATGTGCTAGGGGCTGACGGTTAACTTGTCTCCCCGTAAAACCGCCCACCACTACTGGATATCGGTGTCTAAGTGTTAGTTTTAGAACCTTTTCCACCTCCAGTCCATTTAAATGCCATGTCTCAATCAACCCACGTACTTGTTCAGCATAAGCAGTCGGGTCTTTTTCAACGTCACATACGCCCTTACAGGCATCTAATGCTTCCTGCTCCGTCCATGGGCGAAACAACAACAGCTGTGGGGGATGGGCACCCTGTAATGGATCCTGTGGGTCGAGGAGCTCTCCTCCACGAGGATTAGCTACCTCTATCATAGACAAAATTGGATATAGATTTTTCTCTATTCCCGTCTGAGTTACATGATATTGCCCATCCTCCTCACTGTCGACACTTTCTTTCATCTGTTTTGACTTTTGTTTAGCTGCCCTAGTCACAGGTCCCTTTGTTTCTTGCCCTACAACTGCCCGCCCCTCCTCCAATCCTCCTGCAGCCCCAACCTGTTGCTGATCTGTCTCCTCAACTCTACGCGGTGCACAAACGGTCTCATCACAAGGCTGTATTTTAGCTGCTGCTAACACTTTCTGTTTCCTTCTCTCTTCACCTTTTTCTATCTGTTTTTTCCTGATACTCATAGCATCTTTCCAGATACACACTACTCTTAAGTGGTCTGCTATTAACTCAGCCTGTTTAGGACGTAACTTTTTTAATGCCTTCACTCTCTTTCCCTCACACCAGATAGACACTTTCTCTATTCCAGCTTCATCTGACAATTTCCCTGCAAACCCACAATTCTTGTACCAATCTTCCAGATAGCAACAACTACCGGGATACTTTCTCTGCATGAATTTCACATCATTATTTTCCATCAATGCTTTACGCTGCGCGTTACCCATGTTCTCAGCACAGGATTTACAGACACCGTCACCACAAAGAAACACCACAAAGAAACACCACAAAGAAACACCACACAACAACTCCCGTCTGCCCTCTGTCCCTTTACCACGCCGTGTGAGTATTACGTCACCCACCACGGTCTTCACTCCCCGTTGTACGTCACGGGTATTATGGTGAAAAGAAAACTGCTTCTCACCTTGTCAGTGCTCTCCCTGGTTCGTGGGACCCGTCACTCGTCCCCCGGGTCGGCGCTGGAGCAAGCTGTGACCACCCCTGCAAAGGAGGGGGTGCCGGCAGTTTTACTAATGGTCCGGTTGCGCCTGCGCCGATCCAGAAGAAAAGATATAAGGTCCCGGGTTTCGGCACCAGTGAATGTTAGGTCTAAATACGTTAAGACCGTTGCTCAATCACAACTCAAGGAGAAAAACACTATCTGACTTAAAAGGCGACCAGAGGCAGAGGGGTGCGAGCTGCAGCTCGGAGAAAAACCCAACAAAGAGACACAGAAGTCTGATATAAGTTGAGTTGCTCTGAGGTGATGCCTCAGAACGAGGTATTTATTATAGAAAACATAGACCACACCCAGATGGGCTGTGCAACAACGCTCTGGGTGCAGTTTTAATACCATATATGGAAACACAAAAACTTTGGGTAGAAAACAGCTCATATGTCCATGCAGTGAGTCACGTACACCCACACTGGCCCAAACTAGTTTAAACCAGCTGTGGTGGACAATGGATATGTTTTGCAAACACACACACAATTAATCATGGATAATTTCATATTCTAACTATCGTTTAATCATTTAATTATAACTAATAAAGTAGTAAAAAACACACACACACTATAGCATATCTTACAATAATGGTTTTGCTATAGTGATATTAATTCTATTAGCCTCATTCAGAGAGCCAATTTTGAAAATGTTCTGTTTCCTCACTTGTTATTTCACATTTAATAAAACGTGAGCTTCAAACGGAAAAAAACCAAAGTTGGATTTTTCCCCCTCATGCGTCATAATGGGGAAATAACTCCTCCTCCTGACAATCCTCGCTCCTCCTACCCTACATAAGAATGTGAGCTCCTCCCTCTCAGTATACCTCACAAACATGGCAAAGGCAGGTTGATATCACAGTTAATATACAGTATTTACATTCAGTTTAAAGATACTCCAAAGAACAGCGTGAGCACTCACAATCAGTTTCATTTTTAGTAGGCGTTATGTCGTCTCATATTGCTTTTATGGGAGGATCTGATGTGTTTGTGACCCAATGCGACGCAGCGGTTGGACAAAACAATAAACCCAGGGCTAAAACTCCAGAAAACAGGTGAGTTTGGGAAAATAAACCTCAAATACTACAGTTGGGATTCTTAGAGAAATTGGAGAGGGGTGAAAAATAGCATAATACTGGACCTTTAGTAAACCTGTTAACACAGTCACACACCATCGCTCTCAGGCCATGAAGGAGGAAGGACAAAAAATGTCCTGTGGGTTGCAGAGAGAACATTTGGTAGAAATGGAAGAACTCATAATTACCAAGTGAAACATATATTTACTGAAACCCATATTGAGCAGCCGGCGGGTGCCCGCTGGCGGGCCCAGAGCCAGCAGGGTCCGGACCCCAGGCCTGAAGGACCCAGAACGGAAGCAGCACCGAGAGCAGCGCCCCCAGGGATGACGACCATGCCCATAGTCGCCGGGGGCACCAAGGGGATGCTGCACGTTGCCCCGCCGGCCCCCAGGCACACCGACCAAGCACCCCAGAGCGCGCCAGATCGCCTTACCTTGATCCTGCCCGCGCGATGAGCCCCAGACAGCAGCCCACCCCCCAAATGGCCCAGCCACACCGCAGAGCCTGGCTCCCAGGGCGCCACCCAAGCCGGGGCCACCCGGCGCCGCACCCGCAGGTATGGCAGGACGCGGCCCGCACCACCCGCCCCGGACCGGTCCAGCCAGCCAGCCAGGCCCGCCGGACCCAAAGGGCACCACCGCAGGACAGGGAACCCCCAAGGGCAAGCCCCAGACGGTACAAGAACAGCTGCCCAGGCCCCGCCCCCCACCGGACAGCGCAAGCCACAGGGCAATGCCCCCCCCGGCGCAAGAGCGACCGGCGGCCGCCACCTCGGGAGAGAGGCACCCCAACGACACCCAACCGATGCGGAGCAGCAGCCCCCAGCCAAAGGCGCAGAACCCACCCACCTGCCAGCCCGCAGATAGCAGTACAGACCTACCAAGTGGCCGATACCGACCTCAACCACCGGAACAGTTAGAGCCGCCCCCCAGCAAAGAGCACCACCCCGGAGCGCCAAGCAACCCCACCCCAACCCCGGCGCAGAAGCTGGCACCCCCAAGCGCGCCCACTCCCCACACCGGCGCGGCAGGCCAGCCCGGACCCACATGCCGCGAGGCGCACCCCCAAGGCAACCAGGAGACGAGACAAGCGCCAAGCCCCACCCGTAGGGAGGGGCACCCCCACGCCCCACCAGGCCGGCACCGCCCGGAGAGACCCCGCAAAGAGCCCCCAGCAACACCCCCCCAGAGACCCACCGCCCCGCCACGCCCGACCGCACCCCCCGATCCCCACACGGTAGCCCAGCCATCAACAAAGGGGCCGGGCCCCCATCCGACAGGCCCAGATGTGTGAATTTACCCACCACCCTGTTATGGTGCCTCTCCATTCCCCAATGGAGAGGCACTTCCCTATCCCCCGAGTGAGTGTATGTGTTTAGTGAATGTATGAAGTGCGATTGAAATTGGGTGGATGGAGGGGAGCGGCGCTCCCCATCCAGCCTATGTGTATATATGTGTATGTAGTGCAATAGCTCCGGAGGGTGGAAATGGTGGTCCCACCCTCCGGGGGGTGGTGTGTTGAGGTGTAATTAAAATTGGAGGGATTAGTAGGGCAGCCAGAGGTGGGAGTGCCGCCCCCGTGCCACTACTTAGTAGCACAGGCGGCGGCCCCCTCCACCCCAAGCACCACCATCCAGCCCCCCAAGGGTTGGGTATGTGGGTGTGGTGCAACAAGTGGGTGAGCCAGACCAGCTGGGAGTGAGTGATGTGAAGTGACCATGTAGGAGGCTTGTCTGGTAGGGGCCCGGCCCGTCCGCACGGCGGGCCACCGGAGAGGGCAGATGGCGCAGACGGGCACGCGGCACAGCGGGCCCCAGGGACGCGCCGAGCAGCACAACCGGAGACCCCCCGCGGCACCCCCCCGAACCGCGCCGGCAATATGGAGCACGGCGGGACCCCCCTTTTTATGTATTTTTCCTGTAAAATATATGTTTATTTGCAGTCATATTGTGTATTTGTGTTGCCATTTTGCATTTTTGGAGTAATTTTTGTGTATTTCTATCTTTTTGTGTACTTTTGTTGTCATTTTCTGTAATGTTGTATATTTTGTGTGTATTACTGTTGTTTACTGTTGTTCATTTTTGTAGTAGTTTTCTGTGTTTTTCTCTTGTTTTTTTACTGTATTTTCCTTCAATGTTGGAATTCTTTGTAATTTTTTTTATGTTATCTTGTTATTTTGTGTATTTTTTTGTACATTTACTTTGGGGACCACATAACATTAGACCAAGGGCCGCATTTGGCCCCCGAGCCGCCAGTTGCCTGTCTGCACTAGTACATGTTGTATTAATTAGGAAACGCACCTACAATTATTTATGGGGATTAAATTTACTAATGTTGATGTCAAATGTATTAAGTGATGGAGTGCAGTTGGAGAATATGTCACAACAGAATTAACTAACTTTAAATTCAGAAATGGCAATAAATTTAAATTTTTTTTTATTGTACTCAATGTTTTGCAAATTTTAGGTACTTTTATATCATATATATATATTGTAATTTTTCTCAAACCACAACTTAAGTGGTGTAAATAAATGTTTTTAGGCTTGAAGAAAATTGTGTATTTTGCTTTATTGTACTATTTAGAGTGTTCCAGATTGCTTAATATGTGTTAAAATCAAAAAAAATTATTTGGGGGAGGATCCCCCCCGAGACCCCTTTACAATGGTTTTTGTTGTTACCTTTTTCATGCCGTTGGTGTTTGCATGTCTGTAACAGGATGCAGTGAAATCTAATGGTTCTTGTGCTAATCTGTGTACAGGCCAGAGACAAACCAGTAATCCTGGCAGGTGGAAAAACACTATTGGATTACTTATCAAACTGACCAGGAACCGTAGGGCCGGCAGCCATGTTATGGCTAGCCCGTCTCACAACACCTTCTCTTTTCTCATTCGGCACCCCCCGGAATGAACAGCCTGTGATCTGTTTTGTTCTCTCCAAACTCTCCAAGGACGGAATGTTGATAAGACACTCGGACCTTACCCTCACTTTTCATGCACACCTGGACCCGGCTTTGCTAACGAACTCTCGAGGTCACCTCTATGTGAGAGTCAGCAGCAGAGTCTGAGTAAACAGGCTTATCTCAACGTGGTGCAGCTCGGTCTCCACCTGGCCCTGGGTGCAGTGGGTGCACAGTCTGTCCTCTCGGGGGAGCCACGTCTGTCTGTGTCGGCTTTTCTCTATGGCCAGGCTGTGCTCGCTGAGTCTGTACCGGGTCATGATTTTCCTGAGCTGTGGGTTGATCACAGTGTTCAGGTATTCTGCATTTGTGTACTTCCTGTTTAGGGCCAAGTATACTTCCAGTTTGCTCTGGGTTTGGGTTGATTCTTTCCAGTGGTTCAGGTAGTTTTCTTTTTGTTTTCTTGTGATGTGGTTCAGTCTGGTTGGGGTTTTGTATGGAGGTTCTTTCTTTCTGTAAGCATGTCGACAACATTAGAGACCAACTCGTCAAGACCCGCCTTACGTTGCTTCTGATTGGTTTATTATTGTGTGATGCCTGCCGTGGTTGGTTAGATTTAGGCACAAAAAGGCATGCATTGTTCTGGGATTGGTTATCTCAGTCCATCAATCAGAGTTCCTCGAGCTACGAGGACCAAAGTTCATTATCATGAAAAAAATAAAAAGAGCACTGAATGGGAAATATAAGCAGTGTTGGAAACATTACTTTAAAAAAGTAATTAGTTATAGTTACTCACTACTTGTTCAAAAATGTAACTGCGTTAGTAACTAAATTACTCTATAATAAAAGTAACTCATTACCAAGGAAAGTAACTATTTGCGTTACTATTAAAAAAAAAAAAAAAAAGTTGCTATATGTCAAAGAATTCACATTTTTTAGATGCGTGTGTCGTGAGGTGCTTCATTAAATTTGAGTTGCTTACAACGGATGTCGACAAAGTCTTCTCTCCTGGATATAATGTACACTTCACATGTACATTCTTGCCTTTGACCACAATTCATTTAAAGTAGTGTTTGTATCATCACCTTAAAAATGTCAACTTTTCATCAGATTGCTCCATGCTCACCATCTCTGCTGCTTCATCCAATCTGCTGTGTGTCGCGTGTGCTGGCACGTCGCCTTAGCCAATCATAATCGCTCACCTTGTTTTTAACCCACCTCCTCACAACAGCTGAGTCAGAAGCAGGGGATGCTTTCGGATAACATTTTATTCAATCAATGCATGTAACGCACTGCATTTAACGTTCAGTAACGATAACGGCGTAAAAAATTATTAGTTAGATTACCCTGTTACTGAAAAACAAACGCCGTTATTTTAAACGCCGTTATTCCAAACACTGAATATAAGCGTGAGAAATGTCAAGTGTGGCGCGTGGTGTGAGAATGCGTCAAATTGCGTCACACTCAAAGCGTCAGGCTTGGCAGTTCCGTAAACATCTCACTTCCGGGCTGGTGCGGCAGCAGCACTGTGTGAAATAATCTTACCATAAACAGCCAGCAGAGGGCGCTACATGCTAACTTCTCAGAGAACACGAGTTTCAAACCCATGCTTAGATCCAAATGAATGTTGTCCTTTAAAATATTACATAAGCAGTGTTGGGAGTAACCAGTTATTTTTTAAATATATTACAGTAATATATATTTTTTGAAGTAAATCAGTAAACTCATTACAAAAGTGAAAAGTGGTAATATATTACTAGTTACAAAGTAACTGAAGTTACAGGCATATTTAATTTAAGTGTATTATTGCTTTGTTTTCTCACTGTTTGCAATTATTTGAGGAAAAAAAGATCATCATTATCATTAAATAAATAACGTATGGGGAACAAAAAAGAGCTCTCTGCTCCTGAAACAGCAGAAGTATTTGAAACAAAACTTAGACAGATGTTGTTGGAACACTATCAGTGTGATGTAATTCGGGATGTAACGATTAATCGTAAGGCAGTTAAAAATCGATTCATAGGTATCACGGTTGATATCGATTTTCTGAAAATTGAATCGCAGTACTTTTTTTATCTATCCAGAAGTGTAGGCGGCGGGCGGAGTCTGCTAATACTTTCTTTCTGGCCGCCTTCTACTCTTAAATGTGTTAATAAATGATTCATTACCCCTTTAGCACCGAAAGAGTATCTGTAATATTATTTGAATATCTGTAAAAGTCACGTTTTTCTATTAGCTCTGTCTGCTGGCATAGCTTCTCTTCTTCACTGCAAGATATCTGCATGCCAACCGACCACTGTGTTACCATCGCCCTCTGCTGGTCGAAACAAATATGACGTACATCAGTGCAATCAGTTTTTTTTTTCCAAAGTCCAATTGTTAAGGCACAAAATACATTTTCAATTGCACTTTTAAAAAGAAAAAGAACTATTATGCAGTTTTGCATTGTTTATTATAGAACCAGAATTTAAATTAATAGGCTTCTTCTTCATTTGTATTATTCCTTTATTTATTTCATTCAATATTTATTTTTAGTTAAATTGCATTGTTTTGAATAGTTTATCAAGGAATTCTTTTGACAATGAAAAATAAAAGGAAAATAGTCCCGTATCTTCTAGTTTTTTTCCTAAAAAAAATAAAGGAATATTTTTCAATCATCATTTGTCTACAGTCCCATTTTGTAAATTAAATTGTGAGAGAATCGTATCGTGAACCCAGTATCGTGAATCGAATCGTATCGGGAGTTGAGTGAATCGTTACATCCCTAGATGTAATTAGTGTTCTGGACCAAAAGTAACTCATAATGTAATTCAGTTACATTTTAAAAAAACTAATATTGTAATACAGTAACTAAGTTTAGAGTAATTTACCCAACACTGTACATATACTACCCAGCCAACCATTTAATGACCAATTTTAAAAGAGACATTGATGTGATTTGTTGTTTTGTGGAACCCACCTAGAAACAGTGCAACACCTCCTCTGGTACTGCTCACACTCAATGACTTTTTGATAAAATTCAGTCAATTTATCATTGTCCATCTTTACAAAAACTTTGCACTGAACCAAGCGGCGGGGTCGAGGAGCAGGATTCCGGCGGCCTCCCATGAGGCGGCGCAGGCGTGACAGCCGGCGACACCTCCGGCAGGCCAGGCGAAGAGTGCTCCGGCAAGCTGGGAGTTAGTGGCCTGGTGCGGGGAGCCGGCACTGGCGGAAGAGCTGGCGGCTGGGTGCTAGGGGACTCAGGAGAGCTAGCCTGACAGCTACGGGACTCAGGAGAGCTAGCCTGACAGCTAGGGGATCCTGACTGGGAACTGGACTGTAACTGAGGACTGAATAAACGCTGGGTACTGGAGAGAGTTGTGTGCTGAGGAGGGACTTGATGGTGCGTGGATTCAAGTGACGAGGAGGACCTGGGGGCGGAGGTCGTCTCCGGTAGTGGAGTACAGAGAGAACCCAGCAATCTCCTGATCTGCTTCTTAGCGTTTTCCAATGTCTCTGCCACGACGGGGACTCACTCCAGAGCAGGCCGGAGACGATCGGCCACACAATCTCCCATTGGAGTGTCCACGCTCTCCTGGGGACAGACGGTCTCCGTCAGTCTGGAGAGCAGGGGCTCCAGCTCGGCCAGAAGCTCCTCCAACTCACTGCAAAATGGAAAATCCTGCATCGAGGGTCCTGCTGGGTCTGCTGAGGGCTCTGGCGAGAGACAGGATCGTCATCCAGCTGAGCAGGAACTCCTTTGGCCTGGATCTCTCCGGGTTCCACCTCGAGGAGAAAGCTCTGCCAGTAAGAAAGTCTCTCAAAAAATATCCTCTCCGCTGGGTCCGGTGTGGGTGTGGACCCAAATGCAGGGAGAGAAGGAGGCCGAATGCAGGAGTAGCGTTTCTTGAACCAATCCATGTTAATTAACCACACAAAAGTAACTTAAATCCAACGAGGCAGGAGGTGCAGGGAACAAAACGCAGCAGGACATGAGGAGGGAAGACAACATACAAAGATCCTGCAGTGGGTGGAGCCACAAGAAGGAATACCTGAAACACAGACAAGAGTTAAACTAGAACACAGAATAAACAAAGACTCAGAACAAAAGTGATGAACCCAAACAGAACCTGGCAATAGCAAACAAAAATCAACCTTCATTCAGAATCAGAATTCCTTTATTAATCCCAGGGGGAAATTGCTTTTGTTCCAGCCACTTAAGAAAATTCACAAATAAAAGAAAAAAACGTTTAACAAAGAAAGGAAGAATAAACATTAAATAAGTGTATAATTAAGTAAAATACTGTTCAAAATAAGGATCAGAAACACACACGTTACAGTAGTAATGTCTTTGGAGAGAGCAGACGTGTTTTCCTTTGCTCCGATAACACAACCTTGGCTACAGCTGGCTACAGCTGAACAGCCTGAAAAACTGGGCCCAAGACTGAAGGAAAATGGTGAAAAAAACGCAGGGAGGCCCTTCAGAACCCAATTCGGGTTTGGAAGAGGTCAAGGAGATGATACGCGAGGGTCTACAAAACCTATCTGCCGAGATAAAGTCCTTGGAAAAGACGCTGGAAAACTCACTGGAAAGACTACAAAGCGAAACAAAGGTACTGAAAGAAAAGAATGAAAGAAATGCTGAAGAGATAAAATTGTTGAACGCGAGGGTTGAACAGCTGGAACAAAAGGAAAGAGAGAAAGATGTCATCATCACAGGCCTAAAGATAAAACCCAGGAGTGACGAAGAAACAAAATCGATTGAACAACAGGTCATTGACTACCTGAAGTCGAAGGACATTGTCCTGAACCCTGACAACATCAACTCCTGCCATCTCCTGCCAAAGAAAAATGATACCAGAGCTGTAAAAATAACCTTCACGAATATAAAATTCAAAGGAGAAATACTCCAGCAAGGAAACAAACTCAAGGGAACGAAGGTGTACATCAATGAAAACCTGACGAGACAAAATGCAAGCATTGCAAGGAAGGCACACCAAATAAAAAAAGAAGGAAAGATTGTGAAGACGTGGTCAAAAAACTGCAGGATTTACATCCTGGAAGAAGAAGACGGAAAACCAGTTCTCATCAAAACGATGGACAACTTGGGAAAATACGAAGCTAAACAACAACATTACTGATGGTAATCATGGATATGGACCCAGATCTATATAAACACTGGAAACAAAACTCAGACTGTGATTATTTTACGGAGACCGAATTAAATGTGGAAACCAAGAGTAAAAAAGGTCTGTCATTTATTCATTTCAATTGCTAGGTGGTGGGGTGATTAAGGATTACATTAAATTTAAATTCAAAGTGTTTATTGTCATATGTGCAGTTAGAAACACGTTTTCTTGTACAATGAAATTACTACCTTGCTTATGAACTAAGATATAATAATGTGTTTATACAAGTTAAATCTAACAGTGGAAAATACAACACTGCCAATAAAACTAACAACAGCAGTTAGAAACACACTTATGAACTAAGATATATTACATTAAAATACTACTTTGCTTGTGAACTGGGATGTGGTGATGTGTTTATACAAGTTGGATCTGATCCCATCATCAGACAGTGGAAAATACAACACTGCCAATAGAACTAACAACAGCTGGATTACCCTTGATGTAGAGACAAAACAAGGTGACATTGTGGATGAAAAGGGAAAAAACTTCCAAACACCTTCGAAAGAGGAACTATTCTTGAACTGGAGGAATGCTAACAACGTCTGGCAGGAAACAAGGCCAACACGAACAAAGATAGAGGACAACACTGACTACAGATGAGAATACACAAAAAAGGACGTTCAGAAGAAATCAAGAATGTTTGACCAGAGAGACATGTAAACCCATGTAAATTTGCGATGGTAAAACAGGCGACGGGACCCGGATAAGCAAACTGCTTCTCTCGTCTCCTTTTTCGGCATGTACAAAAAAGAAAAAAAAAAAAAAAAAAAAGTGAATGTAACCATGTCGGAAATAAACTGAATAAATAAAATAAAATAAATAAATAAAGTAAGATTATAATAATAATGTAGTGGAGATAATGATGATAGCTCTGGCTAGGCACTGGTTCTGTTATGCACTAGATTCACACCAGGGTGTCGGCCAGAACACCACTTAATGGGGACATATCGTGCTAAATCCTCTTTTTTAGCCTTTAAATGCATTTTGTTGTATAGTTCAAATTAGTCTCTTCAGGTGCTCCGTTGATATCTTTATATTCTGTTTTGGTCATATTTTTCAATCTGTTTCGATTTTTCTATTCTTTATTACGTTTTTCGAACAATGATGTCACAGTATTTGCAGCGAAACTGCCAAATTACGACATCGACTCGAGCTATTGCCATTTTTATTTCTCGCTTTTATTTTGTAGTCCAAGCTCAAAGATGCCTAGATAATCGTATCTCTTCTATCAAACTACAAAAATGGCCGAACAGGGTGGAGTTCAACCGAGCGTCACCTCTGCAACCTGGAGAGGGGGCGGGGTATGAAGTGTCTCATTTGCATTTAAAGAGACCGCACTAAAACGAGTTGCTCTCAGAAGCACATGAGAAAAGGGGTAGAAAAGGGGCCTGTGGAGCTATAATAATGAGGAATTCAGACCCAAGCATTGCAGTTCCGCTTTATATAGACCACAACTGTATGATTTATATGTAAAAAGGAAGGATTTAAAGGCATGATATGTCTCCTTTAAGGCCACCGTTCCGAAGTATAATGGAGAAAAGAGCAGAGAGAGGTTTCAGACTCAACTTCTTCTTTATTTGGTTTACGTGTGTGTGGTTTCTATAAAGACAGAATAACAAAATACAATTACAATAATAAAAAATAACAAACATAAATTGACTTCACCTATGTAAAATAACATGATCAACTTGATATATATATATATATATTCACACAGATAAAGTAATTCAATTTTTAATATCAAATTTCTCCTCATTCACACCATTATGAACTGACATAAAACACCGAATTCACAGTGACCTAAACATACCAATCTTATATCAAGTTACTGCTAACCAACTTTATGTATAATTTCCGGTTATATGAACCTCTTTAACTGCGGAAACTCACAGGCTGATTTTATTGTGAAATATCCAGCATGCCACTACATCCTGTCACTGAATTCACTTAACTGACCAGCAGCCTGAATAAACACACTTAATTCACACTAACAACTTTGGAGCCTTTTCTACAAATAATAATAATATACAAAAATGATAGATATTTACAACAATCACTTTCATATTGACATAATAAATTATATAAATCTCATTAAGAAATCCAAATATAAAAAGGCTCAGAAAACCATTTAAATCTGCACAGTTTTTAAAATGTTTGATTGTATGTGATTTGAACCCTCTGGGACTTTTTTTGTGTATTTGTATGTCCTTGTATACTGTTTGTTTGCAAAATTTTAAAAAAAAACCGTCAAAAAAAAAATTAGCAGATTTTTTATTATATAGTTTTACAGAACCATGCTTGTGGATGTGCATAAGGTGTAAATGGTTCACATCAGGTATTGATTCTCAATTTAATCCTGTATCTTGTAGGATTTGCTGTATCCTGCGTTTGGTTATTGTTGACTGTACAAAACCTAAAATCAACTTTTTCGCCCAAATGTTGTATACTTATGTCATGTGGGCACTTCTTGCATACATAATCCATAATATTGAGCCAAAACAAAACCTCAACTTGATTTTATGCTAATGTTTAATAGATGGAACAAAGTGGGAATCCACTCAGTTTGTGTCTAGACTCACAGAGATTAAGCTTTAGTCCAAGGAGATTAGAATCTCAAAGCTGCTGCTATGACTAATGTTTAATCTGAACATCAAACTCAATACATGTGGACAAATAAATTGAGTTTAAAACCTGTTTGTGTTACACACATTCATAAATACGGTTTCAAACACTGATTGCTTTATTCCAGAGTTTTTCTACCATGGGTCGCCTGAAATGTCTAGTAATTGATCAAAAAAATAAATTAAAAAAATTAAAAAAATATATAAATCTAGTTCAAATAAATGAAGTGTAATTTGGTGAGCTGGTGCATGTTGTCACTTTGAGCATTAATTCTGGCCTACTCTATATTTGTAACGCAGTACAAACATTATCAAATGATAATAATACTAGGGGGAAAATATGTGTCTGGGGTCACCAGAAATGTGTGATATTAAAATGGTGTTCCAACCCAGTAAAGGTTGGGAATCACTGCTTTAGCCACATTAGACAAAAACAAATATGTTGCTTAAAAAAAACACAAGAGCATTATTTTAAAACACGTTTTCCATGTTTTAAAATTGTGGAATCTCTCATCCTATATAAGCGGTTAGAAAGAAAACAAACCGTTTTCCAGTAGTTGTGTCTGCAGTCTACAAGAAAAACTCTCTCTTAGGAATCGTCAGCGACCTTTTCGGAACTTCATCAGCCAGAAATTCACAGAATAACAACCTCTGCTCTTAAAATGAAGTCAGTAGAAGTTTTATTGGGTTTTATTTACCAGCAAGTAGTTCCTACTGCATTCCGCCAGGCGGCAGCACTGCTCCGGGTACATGTGGAGGTCATTCATCACAAAGTATGATAAGAACAACGTAAATACAGACATAACTACTAATTCACATGATATATACAGCTGATTGGAGTGTATTTATATTTATACAAAACTGACTTATTTTTAATGATGTTCTAACTTTTTTTTTGTAACATTGCTGTATTTTTATTATGATTTTATTTTATTTTTAAACCAGGAACACATTCTCTTCCTGTTTTTCCAATATGCCTTTTTTATTTGCCTAACTTTGTTATAGTAAAGCAAATTACAAGTGTTTTGTGCCACCTCTAAATATTAATTCATTTGCATAAAATTTGAAACCAAATAATTTGACAAGATATGGAAACAAATGCAGGGTTCGTGTGTGTGTGTGTGTGTGTGTGTGTGTGTGTGGGGGGGGGGGGGGGGGGGCTTTGTTGATTTCTTTCTTTCTTTTCCGTATTCACACTCACTCTTTTATATCAGTTCTAATATGCCAAGACCATTTTATTCAAATATCCTGAAAGTAGTCTAGAATCTTCACTCACCATCAGAGAGCGGAGTCCTGCAAATATCACATCTGAAAGTTTTTCCTCCAGGAACTCAGCACGTGCTTTCCACTTGTGCCTTTCCTTTCTCAGGGTGTCCATGGCAGCTTTGGCAGTTGGGGCCTCTGTAGTCTTATCACCTATTTAGAACAGAACATAACAAATCTAACATTAGACATGACAGAGCACGTGAAGGAATCTTGATGAATGTTGTCATTCACATTGTTATAAATACATCATTTCATTCTATTAGTGAAATGTAAGTCTACAGATACTGTATTATTACTTTCAGATTTGTGCGCAGTGATTGTCTTTTTTTTGTGAGAAGTATATTTTTCTAAAATTAAAGGCTAAAATGTAAGTTTACTGATATCAAAGTAATAATTTCAAAGTTGTTTTATCTTTTGCTGGATTATTTTTGTAAGGTAAAGGGCTAGGTGTTTGAGGGTGACACATGAGTGGATTTTCAATCCTGTCCCATCCCACTGTCACAAAAATAATCCTGTCCCATCCCAATCCCACCATGACTAGTGAAATTGATTCCCACCCAAGGGATTCTCCCCCAAAAAAATGTCAGCCTCTACTAGGTGTAGGCCTATAAGCATTAGCTTCTACACAACCTTTTGGTCACATGATTTAGACATCAGTCTTTAAAATGTACCAGTATAAACTTCTTCTTCTCCATTACTAAAGTGTCACTCGTCAAATATGACACATCTTTTTGCTAAATTGACATTTTGTCTGAATAGTGTATTTGTTATGACAACTTGAAATTTGAATTTAGCAAAAAAGTGTCATGAAGTTAACGAACTCGGAAATCCGGCTTTTTTTTTTTACCTCCCCCTTTAAAAATGTCGGTGCTTTCACTAGGGAAATTCAGAGACTTCTTGAAGAATCAATTGTCTGACATCATAAAACATTATCTAATGTCAACGTCTGGAACGCTTTTAAGATAGAAATGGGAGTTTTCAATGCGGAAACCCAGAGTTCCGAAGCTTAATGAACATAACATTACAGCATGCGCATATATACTCATAATCGACAGGAGTTACTTAGCTGCACGGTTCATGTTAGGAGCACAGCATGCGTGGGTTAAAGTTAGCAAGCAAGTTGACAGAGCTGACAGAAGGCAGAAGAACCACAAAGAAACACCTTAAACTAATTGAATGGCTCCAAAAGAAAAAGATACTGAGAGGGCAGGTCAAGTGCAACCAGTGTCACCATAAAATGAAACTGAAGAAGAAGATAGCCTCCATGGACTGATTTGAATGGTAAGTAACTTTAGCTAATATTTTTTGGTCAGTTTTATTATCAAGTATTATATTATTAATATTACATATTGTATTTGAGTAGAACATGCAAACAAGCAGAACGTGGAATAGTAAAACAGGCATTTTTTTATGTATTGAAGCCTCGAGCTACATGAATGAAGTAAAAACTGTTTCCTTGATATTGCTTAGTGTCTCTTACCTGGGTTGGGATAAATTGTAATTAATAAATAATTACAATTATGTCATAATTCTAGTTGTAATTTTAAAAATATGTTACTGTTGTAATTGTAATGAAATTGTAATTGAGTTTAGATAATTGACTTTGTAATTGGAATTGCCATGAAAATTCTATAAAAATTGTCAATTGTAATTTAACGCAAAACTGGGGAACAATGTTACAGTTCTACAGTATACTGACACAAAAAAGGCTCAGTTGCAACGCAAGTAACCATGGTGATTTAGCCTCTACAGCTAACCTGTTGCAGAGCAGGTTAACAACCTGTGGCTCTGCTGTCAGTGCTGTGAGAAATGAGTGTTTTACAGAATGTTCATGGTTTTTACACATGTTTCTTCAGCCAAATATTATAGAGGGTTTTCCCGGCGCGCCATCAACCCGAAGTCGCCATCTTGGAGGTAAACAGCCAGCTTACAAACAGCACACAAATGAGCAAATCCTGAATTTTGAGAGAAAATTGTGAACTATCGCCGTGTTTTTGGCTGTACTAATCAGTCAGAATGTGAAATACATGTGGACTTGTAAAGACTGCCAAAAGTTTATATTGTCCATTGCCTTTTGGTTTTAATATTTTTTTATTATCATAGTTTATATATAGACACAAATAGCATATAAAAAGACTATATTTTAGCAATGAAAGTGAGAAGGCAGATGGTTTATTATGAATATTTTCCTTATTAATAAAATACCAACACTGAAAAGTTAGAAAAGACACAGAATAATCTGACTTTACTCATTATGACTGCAATGTAACTAATAGAAGATGTTTTTTTTTCCAAGTGTGCCCTAAAAGTAAGAAAATGGATACTGTACTATTGGATCTGAAGAGTTTCACATTATTCTGACCAGTTTTTATCTATTCTTTTTATCTCTTCATTTAATTTATTAGTGAGGCCTCTGGCTATTTTGTAATACTAAAAAAATCATGCTTGTGGAATTGCTGTTAAATTCAAATGAATTATTGGAGTTATTTTTAATTTTTTTAAATTCAATTATATGACAGATTTACTTTCTAAAAACCTATCTATATGTAACATATATCAGTGGTAGATTTCTTGCCTCCCATGCAGGAGACCTGAGTTCAGATCCTGGCTTATACTCTACCTTTTTTTCTGTGAATTTCCCCTCTGGAGATCAATAAAGGTCTATTCTATTCTATGATATACTACTTAAAAAAAACCATCTAATAATCAGTGATTTAGAAAAGTAATCAGCTCCAACTCCTCTTACTGTAACTATAATATTAAAGTAACCTTTATTCATCACAGTTATAAAAATATTCTCTGCATTTTACTAATTTTCACCAACGGGTAGCAGTGGGCTGCCAATTGCAAGCACCCAGGGCGCAGTTGGATTGGGGTTAAGGGACTTGCTCAACATCCCACAGTGATGGTCTGGGTGAGATTCAAACTGGTGAACCTTCAATTACAAGCCCGCTTCATTAACCACTAGGCCACCACTCCACTATAGCAGTTCACTTTATTAATTCTACATGTTTGGGATATTTATGCATTAGGTGGTCGGCTATTGTCTGCCAGACTTTTTTTTTTCCTTTTTTAGCAGTGCTACAGTTCCTTTTTTCCATATCTTGTCTTTTATTTCTTCATCTTGCTGCAGAAGTAGCAGTTGTTCAGCAGGTGTAAACGAAGCTGCGCATCCGTGATCCATTCATGGTCTTCAGAAAGCTGTGACCGCCCACTTATCTCAAACATCAACAGCCGGCTTAACTAAGCCTTGTCTCTTTATCCTGCCTCAGCAAACGTGCAACCAATTTATCCAAGATCGCGCCGACCAGTCTTAGTCTAACCACGTATTCTCATTTATCCTGGATGTATTTCACACTTTAGTGCAATACTTCCTACTAGATGCACTGTTAGCTGTGTGATCCTGCTGTGTAATGGTATTTTATTTTGTATTGTGTGCTGTGTTTTTAGTGTGTTTTGTATTGGTTTTATTTTTGCAGTGCATTTTTAGCTTTTGTTTTATGAACCTTGCCAATCACATGCTGTCATTTGATCAACCCCATCACATGACTATGTCCAACCCCTGAGGCTAATCAACACACCTGAGGTTAATCAGCACCTGTGGCTGGAGCACAACAAAAGGGCAGACAGGAGAAGGAGCAGGCAGAGGAAAAACGACACAGACAGGAGAAGGAGCAGCAGGGAAGCTGTGGGTCTTCACCAGGTTCCCAGGGCACAGAACGGCACACGCACCGGGGACCACAAGCACGCCGGGATCACAAGTGTTGCAAGGCGATATACACGCAGGGGCAGAGGAGAACTCTGCCTTCCGTGTGAGTACCCTTGGGGAACGTAGTAACACTTGTTGGACAAAGTCAGATCGGGGATATTGTTGTGGGACGTTTGACTGCCGATAGCTGTTCTGTGTAGGTGTCCCAGCGTGTGGAGGACTGGAGCCAGCGGAAGTATCGAGACTGATTGGAGTGTTAAGAGCCACATACACGCAGAGGCAGAGGGGAACTCTGCCTTGCCCTGTAAGTGACGTGGCACCACCCCTCCTTCGGACGTAGTCTCGGACCCCCGTGCTGGCCTATGTTTTGCATTTTCAGGGGACCCTGAGCCTGTGACCAGAGGGATCTACCGCCTTGGGACAAGGGAGAGCGGAGGACCTGGGCGTAGCTGCACATTGCACTTTATTGTGGACAGTGACTTTTTCCCCTATTTTATTCGTTCCTTAGCCCACATCGTTAATGGATTCGGAATATGGTAGCGCTGCATCAGAGGTAACATGCGCCATTGTCAATAATAAATCTAGTTTTTCAAAGGAAGCACACTCTGACTGGAAGGAGACCCTTAAGTGTGATATAATGGAGGAAGTGAAGAATGAGATGAAGGGATTGGCGCAGGAACTGATAAAGGAGCTCAAACCTCATCTGTCACCTGTCGCAGCCACTGTAGAGCCACCATCAACACCTCAAAGCTACCACCGACCAGCTCCACGTGACCAACGCGATGGACGAGGTAGACCTATTTGTTGGCTGTGCAATAGAGCCGGACATATAGCCAGATATTGTCAGGCATCGTCATCCTCAAGACCAGCTTTAAACTAGCTGTCCCTGCAGCTGAGGTCCATGCGGCAGGGATGGCTGGTTCAACAACACAGGCAAGGGCGACAGACACATTTATAGGTCAATGTCCAACAATAACAATTACAGCTGAAGGCGTTAAATTGGAAGGGCTGCTGGATACAGGATCACAAGTGACCTTAATGGCGGAGAGTATGTTCAATGAACATTTTACCCAGGCTAAACTTGGGAAGACACCTGTACTGTTTAAATTGAGAGCAGCTAATGGTCTAGAGATCCCGTACATTGGCTATGCCGTTCTCGACTTAGTAGTCGAAGGGATACAGATTCCTGAACGTGGAGTAGTGATTGTAAAAGATGAAGACTGTTCACACCCCCTTATTGTTGGAATGAATGTTGTAATGGCCTGCTGGGATGCTTTCTTTATGTCGCCCGGAAGGTCTGCCCTTCCTCCACAGAAATTTGGAAAATCCTGGAGAGATGCCTTAGCCACTTGTCGCCACATTGAAATCACTGCTGCTGAAGATGGGTTCCTCGGGCACGTGCGGCTGTCTGGTAGGCAGCCCTTCATTGTCCCCCCTAACACTGAGCTGCTTGTGTGGGGTAAAACCCGAATGGGCCCTGACGGTGCTGACTACTGTGCCTTGGTCAAGGCACTGCCAACTGCTGGTGAAGTGGGCGTGGCCAGAACCATCGGAGTGGTAAGAAATGGCAGAATCCCAATACGTGTCTGTAACCCACATCCTTACAGCCGGACAATAGGCCGCTACCAGAAGCTTGGGCGTCTTTATCAGATCGATTCTTCCGATGTGCACGGTCCTGATGACGTTAGGCTGTCTCAGGAGGAGGATGGAGTGATCGAAGTTGCTCTGGTGCACGCTACATCTGACCCCGAACAACATGGCCTCCCAGAAGAGGTGAGGAATCTGTATAATCGATCTGACTTGTCTGAGCAACAGCAGGAAGAGCTTGGTGTTCTTCTACAAAAATGGGAGAAGGTCTTCGCAAAGCATGATGAGGACTTTGGCCGGACCAATGCAATACAACATTGCATCCATACTGGTGATGCCACACCCATCAGAGAAAGGTATAGACCACTTCCACCCTCGCTCTACAAAGAGGTGAAGTCCCTGCTTGCAGGTATGTTGGAGAAGGGAGTCATCAAAGAGAGCTGTAGCCCTTGGGCAGCACCAATAGTTTTGGTGCGAAAGAAAGATGGGAGTTTACGGTTTTGTGTAGACTACAGAAAGCTAAATGCACTAACGCACAAAGACGCATTCCCGCTACCAAGAATAGAGGAAACTCTTACCAGTTTGAGCCAAGCAGAGTGGTTTACCACACTCGACCTAGCCAGTGGCTACTGGCAAGTTGAGATGTACCCCCAAGACCAGGAAAAAACTGCCTTCACTACCCCACTAGGGCTGTTTGAATTTGAGCGCATGCCATTTGGCCTTTGTAACGCCCCTGCAACATTTCAACGTCTTATGCAGCAGTGTCTAAGTGGTCAAATTGCAGAGTCCTTGCTTGTTTATTTGGATGACATAATTATCTATTCACCTGACTTTCCCTCTCATCTACAGCATCTAAATGAGGTCTTCAATCGGTTGTGGCAACATAGACTAAAGCTCCGTCCCGACAAATGCAAGCTTTTGCAGTCTGAGGTCAAGTTTCTGGGACATGTAGTTGACCATCGTGGCGTGAGACCTGACCCTGAAAAAATTAACTCTGTGCTCGACTGGCCCCTACCATCAACAATTAAGCAAGTAAGGGCATTTTTGGGACTCGCAGGCTATTACAGGAGGTTTGTGTCCGGGTTTGCTAAAATCGCCCACCCTCTGAACTCCCTGTTGGCTGGGGTTCCTACAGATAAAAGGTCTCAAATGCATGAAGTGCAATGGACCCCTGAATGCCAAGCTTCATTCGATGCACTAAAGACTGAACTAACAAAAGCCCCCATCTTGGCTTATGCTGATTTTGACCAGCCATTTGTTGTGTACACTGATGCTAGTTATGATGGACTCGGAGCTGTGCTTGCACAGGAGCAAGAAGGACGTGAGCGTGTAGTCGCTTATGCAAGTAGGAGCTTACACCCCTCGGAGCGAAATGATGCTAATTATAGTTCGTTCAAATTGGAGTTGTTGGCACTCAAGTGGGCTATAACTGAGAAGTTCAAGGACTATTTGACAGGAGCGCACTTTACTGTGTTTACTGACAATAACCCTCTAGCTCACCTACAGACAGCACGGCTAGGAGCATGTGAACAACGATGGGTCGCCCAACTAGCCTCCTTCAATTACAACATCAAGTATCGGTCAGGTAAAAGCAATATAAACGCTGACGTCCTTTCCAGATTTCCAATCCCTACAGCCTATCCATGTAATCCAGACCCGGAGCATGCAATGTTCGCTGCAGCTGTGGAGCTGGTGCCAGATGGAAGTGAATGGGAAGAGGCCCAGGCTGCAGACCTGGACATTCGTCGTGTGAAGAGCTACGTGGAGAAGAGGGAAAGGCCGCGGAAGTCAGAGCGCCAGGCCCTGTCCAGTGGAGCACAACGGCTGTTGCAGCAATGGAAAAGGCTACAGGTGAAAAGCAACATATTGTGCCGCAAAGTAATTGATCAAAGGACCCATGAAGTGCACTACCAGACTGTTTGTCCGACCTCCAGATGCGAAGAAGTCTGGAGAAAAATCCACGAAGCGGGTGCCCATGCAGGTGTCGACAAAACCCTCAACAGCCTCCGACAGAACTTCTATTGGCCTAATATGGAGGGGGAGGTGCGTGGTTTCCACCAGGGTTGTGTCGCCTGTAGCCTGCAAAAGAGTAGGGTCGAGCCTAAAGCCCCTCTTAACCCCATTTTAGCTTCCTACCTTCTCGAAGTCATTGCCTTAGACTATCTGTCCCTAAGTCGTCCAAATGATGCTTACCAAAATATCTTGGTTGCCACAGACCAGTTCACCCATTTTGCTTGGGCAATACCAACCCGCGATCAAACTGCTCACACCACCGTCAGAGTAATCTGGTCCAACATCATTCAAAATTTTGGCTGCCCAGCCCGGTTCCACTCGGATCAGGGAGCCAATTTTGAGTCGTCCTTAATGAAAGAACTTTGTAACACCTATGGTATTACCAAGAGTCGGACTACGCCTTACCACCCAGCCGGCAATGGCAGTGCTGAACGTTTTAACCAGACCTTGCTCAGAATGTTGCGCACATTAGAGGAAGAGAAACAGAACCGCTGGCCACAGTATTTACCTGAGCTTGTGCACGCTTATAATAATACTGTACACTCTACCACTGGTTATGCTCCGTCTTTTTTAATGTTCGGTCGCCACCTGCGTCTCCCTGTTGATGTAGATCTAGCTGTTCGTCCACAACAACCAAGTCTTAATGTAATTCAGTGGGTTCAGGACCACCAACACAAAATGTCTGTAGCCTATCGCATTGCTCAAGAGAAGATGGGTAATGCAGCGTCTCAGCAAAAAAAAAACAGTACGACAAGTCTGCACGAGCCTTACCTTTCTTACTTGGTGAGAGGGTATTGGTACGTTTTAGAAATAGGCAAGGCAGAGGTAAACTGGCACCCTGGTGGTCACCAGACCCTTACATAGTTGTAGAGCATGTGGGAGATGCAGGATTGGTGTACAGAGTCCGCCCTGAGCGCGGTGGTCGTGAACAAACTGTGCACAGAAATGCGTTGAAATTATGCACTTTACCTCCAGCAGTAGTCCCACAGTCTGCTACAGAGCCACCTCAAGAACAACCTGTTTTACCTGTGGTTTATGGATTTTTACCTTTAGCACCAGTCCAGGCCGAGCAGGACATTGTGGATTTTGCCCCAAGAAGGTCAAATCGCTCAAACTTTGGACAAATACCGGCACGGTACAGAAACTGAACTGTTTGTTTCAGGGACTGACAACCTCAGAGCGTGGGGGGGTGTGATCCTGCTGTGTAATGGTATTTTATTTTGTATTGTGTGTTTTGTATTGGTTTTATTTTTGCAGTGCATTTTTAGCTTTTGTTTTATGAGCCTTGCCAATCACATGCTGTCATTTGATCAACCCCATCACATGACTATGTCCAACCCCTGAGGCTAATCAACACGCCTGAGGTTAATCAGCACCTGTGGCTGGAGCACAACAAAAGGGCAGACAGGAGAAGGAGCAGGCAGAGGAAAAACGACACAGACAGGAGAAGGAGCAGCAGGGAAGCTGTGGGTCTTCACCAGGTTCCCAGGGCACAGGACGGCACACGCACCGGGGACCACAAGCACGCCGGGATCACAAGTGTTGCAAGGCGATATACACGCAGGGGCAGAGGAGAACTCTGCCTTCCGTGTGAGTACCCTTGGGGAACGTAGTAACACTTGTTGGACAAAGTCAGATCGGGGATATTGTTGTGGGACGTTTGACTGCCGATAGCTGTTCTGTGTAGGTGTCCCAGCGTGTGGAGGACTGGAGCCAGCGGAAGTATCGAGACTGATTGGAGTGTTAAGAGCCACATACACGCAGAGGGGAACTCTGCCTTGCCCTGTAAGTGACGTGGCAACACCCCTCCTTCGGACGTAGTCTCGGACCCCCGTGCTGGCCTATGTTTTGCATTTTCAGGGGACCCTGAGCCTGTGACCAGAGGGATCTACCGCCTTGGGACAAGGGAGAGCGGAGGACCTGGGCGTAGCTGCACATTGCACTTTATTGTGGACAGTGACTTTTTCCCCTATTTTATTCGTTCCTTAGCCCACATCGTTAATGGATTTTAGCATACATTGATTTTAATTTGTGGGCATTTTAATCTGTTTTACCTTAATCTTTTTAATAAATTTGTGACTTCTGCAGTTGCTGTCCTCCTTGGTAACTAAGAGATGCTCACACCCGGTCGCTTTACTCTCCCTCCATAAACACTTGGTCAATTCATTGTTATTCAAACTTCCCCAGTACCTCCCCAACCCCCATTGCAGCTATGCAAAATTATACTTTTGTCATTAATTATTGTATTTTCCAGGAGGTGTCAGCGATGCAAGCGCAAGAAGTCTATTTGACACATGTCAAGTTTCACAAGTTCGAAGGTGTCTCTGTTTAACTGGATGCAAATTGTGTACAGGTTTGACTGATAATACATTTATTTTGTTTGGTGTTTGGATGTGTGTAGCCCACTAAGCTTGTGTTGTCACAATACTGAGATTTGTAACTTTGGCAATATTTGTCTATATTTCGAATGTTGTTGACAACACTAAGTATATCAGTGGCAGGTTACTTTTAAGTAAGCCTAAATTACTTTATGGCTTTTACTTTGTATTAGTCATTGGGTTTTGACTGAAATTACTTCATACTATTTCAAGGTTTTCTCAAGGACTGAGGTTGTGCCAGCTTGATTTCATGATGGACAACGTTGCTAGGTCCTCGAGTACCTTTTCAAGAAAAAGCAACTCAGGGAGGTCTGTGTGACCCCGATGGAGAGGATGCGTCAGAGAGAAGAACAGATAATTGGGGGAAGGAGGCATTTCGTGGTTATAGATGAGTCACTTCAGACATAAAAGAAAGATAACTTTTTATATTTACTGCTACAAATTGTTAAGTTGCTAATTATGACTTAGTTTTGTGATGCCCGACATTCAGGTCGAGACTGGACAAGACTTGAATGTCTGTTGAAGTTAGTTCAGGATTTTGGAATAGTGCTACCGCTGGCTGCCAGCAGCTTCTATGAATAGGTCAAATAGGCAGTTAAAATAAGATCTATTTTTCCTGCTTCTTTCTGAACATTAATAAAGATGCAATTGTTTGCTAATTCCTTTGGTACAATTTGAATGTTTCCATGGGCAGAACAAGTAAATTAAATTAAATGAAAATCTGTGTTAGACTGTCGTCCTCAACCAATGGCTGGTTACCAGAAACGTCAGCAATGTTAGCAACAAAAGGTTCCCTTTATTTTTGCGAAACTTCGACAGACAATCAATTTGAAATGTTAAGAGTCAGGAAACGAAACTAATCATAACCACGTCACATAAATTTGATCAGAATTTTGGGGTAAAACATTAAAAAAACATTTACAATGATCAGAAATCTGTTTAGAAAGAAGAGTTTAGATGTTATGTCAAAGACATTTACAAATTGAAGATGCAAAAGGCACCAAATATGAGCCCAACAGTAAAAGTTGGGAGCAATGCACAGATGTGGTCCCCAGCAGGGAGCAGAATGCAGATTTTTATTTTAAAAGTTGGACCAGCGCTCCCGCTCCATCCCACTCCAATTCCACTTTGGGGCCACCCATGCCTGACCCACAAGCAGTTTGTTTTCTAGCTGGATCTGTATGTTATAGAAAAGTGTGTAGTGGATTCAATTGTTGTTCAAATTGTGGGAGGGAAGAAACCCGAAACAGAACTCGTACTGGATTCTGACAATGCCAGGTTTGGGTTTAAGTGTACAACGCTGCTTTTTTGGGCAGGTATGTGAGCAAGGAGGATGGAAATTCTTACCTGCTCCGTTTTCCTCACATGCTCTGGTACACCATCCACATGTGAAGATTTATACTGTATATAGCCTGGTATTTGGCTGTACTTTGTGTGTATAAAAACATTTCAAAACTGCAAGATCTAGCCTCCGTCTGAGCGCCGATCAACTGAGAAGGAGCACAATTGATGTGGCGCTGCACAGCTGTAGCAGCATGTATGCGTTTCATATCATTGGCAAAAAAAAAACCATCGTCCTCTCAATTACAGAGAAACGATCGGAGTGTCGGTCGACAGAAGTGTAGTTGAAACAGCAGGCCATCATGTTCATGCTCATAGTAATAGTAACAGTCATTTCTATAGAAACTCTCTTAATTATCTTAAATTTGGCTTTAGTAATCATCCATTTGTAGTGATCATATTGACTCGGACAGATGTGACTGTTGGATTCCATGGTAATTTTGCATTCTACTTTGTCTAATCAGATTCGTCAACTTGATGTCGAAGTGGCTGTCAGTGTGATATACAGTTAAAATGACATATTGCACCTTTAATGAAAATAAATTTCCCCCTATTCCTGCTAACATTACTAATTTATCTGACACAATGTTAATAACCTCTTCTTTCTTGTTCTGTCATTTTTCCCAAAACACAGTATGGAAGGGGCAGGATGGCTGGGGGCTGGAAGCGGAGGAAGTGGGTGTTGGGGATGCTGGGGGTGCAAAGCACTCGGAGACGGGCAGAGCAAAGACAGTCAGGGCAGCACCCTCGAAGACGGTCAGGGAAGCCAGTGCTTCGTTTGGTGGAGAAGAGTGGGAGGAGGGAACTAGTGCCACTCATAGTTCATCATGTTAAAAGGGGCTCGTGTATCATCAGTGATGAGTGGCGAGCCTATAGAAATGCTCTGCCACAGCTGGGATACAGGCATTTCACAGTAAATCACAGTGTCTCGTATATTAATGCTGAGACAGGGGCCCACGCCCAGAACATCGAAAGGGCATGGAGGTCATAGAGACAGTATGGAGATTAAGGGGAAAACGCACTGAGCAGCTGCTCATAGGCCACCTTTATGTCATTGAGTGGCACGCATGGCTTGGAGGAAAGCATCGACATGGTCCGCTAAGCAGGCTAGTCCATGACATGAGCCTAAAATACAGGTAGACTAACAGGCAGTAGGGAGACTGACAGACAGTGGGGAGACTAACAGGGATAGACAGACAGACAGTATGGAGACTGACAGGGACAGACAGACAGACAGTGGGGAGACTGACAGGGTCAGACAGACAGACAGTATGAAAACTAACAGGGATAGACAGACAGTGGGGAGACTGACAGGGTCAGACAGACAGACAGTATGAAGACTAACAGGGATAGACAGACAGTATGGAGACTGACAGGGACAGATAGACAGACAGTATGAAGACTAACAGGGATAGACAGACAGACAGTATGGAGACTGACAGGGACAGACAGACAGACAGTGCGGAAACTGACGAGGGGATCAGTGAGAGACTGAAAGGGGCGACAGTGTGGCAACTGACAGGAGTAGACTGACATACAGGGAGACTGACAGATTGGGTAGACTGACTGAGCGGGAAGACTGAAACACACACATCCACACACTGTGCTGCTGTGTTCATGCCCCCCACCATATAGTCATGATACTGTTCATGTTTGTTTAAAGTTCTCCTTTGTGCGAGTTGAGATTTTATCTGTGATAATATGTTTTAAATAAAATGTGTAATTCTTTATGTGCGATTGCTTCAATTACATTTCAACTAATAGTGGTTAAGAAATACTTATGTGTTACCTAAGGGATACATGTGTTACACTTTACAATAAGGGTCCAAAGGGCATTCAGTAATGGTTAACTATGGTTAAGTAATGCTTATGAGGCACTCCTATACATTTATTAAGGTTTATGTCAGGTTACTAATGTTAAGTAATAGCTTGTTAGGTAAGGGCTACCTAATGACATACACAGCACAGTATTAGTAAATGATTACTGAGACTAAAAATAATTGATCATTAATGCCTAACCAGGTAACATGTACACCATTAGCGAATGATTAGTAAATGTATTAGGTAGCTGTTACCTAATGCTTATTCAATCCATAGAAACATCTTTAGTAAATGATTACTAGAGACATTAACGTTTTACTAATATATTAAGTAATGTATTAATTCATACTAAGTAATGGATTCATAAGGATAACTAATTGCATTATGTAAAATGTATTAATGCTTAATAATGTACTAATTAACTCTGAGCAATAGCCATTAATTAACTGCTTATTAATGCATTTACTAATGTTAATTAATGTTAAGTAATACATTATAATGGATATTTAAACATTATTTAACTGTTAATGAATGCTTAACTCACTCAGTGCCATTGACGAGATAACTCGTCATTTCAACGGGAATTACTAGAAAACACCCTGGCGGCGGTCCCTGATCAATATCTAAGCTGTGGGGTGTTGTAGTGACCAACTGTGCCCTGAAGATGGCAGCAGTACACCTTTAGATGAGAGATTGGCCACTGAGCTACCCAGCAAAGCAGGAAGAAGCAGGAAAAAGGGAGATTATGGCGCTACAAAGTGATATTGTGACATATCCAGCAGTTCACAGCTCCACATACTAACACAGAACATGTGTGGACCTGAGTGGATTATTGATAATGTTGTGATCGTGAGATAAAACCATCAACTAACCGGGCTAAACGGGTCATCCCTGCGTGTCGGGAGGAGGGGGGAGGAGGGGTGGTGTGGAGGGGGTACAAAATACCCCCAGCCTGTGAGCCAAATAGCAAAATAATAGGTGACATGTAGGAGGTAGCAGCGCACCTTTGGATGAGAGATCATCCATGCTCATCAGAGGTCAGAAGAAGAGAGGAAAGACGTTTACGAGACAGAAAATGGCGCTACGTGCGACAGTTGACGTTCCCAGCAGCGCACACTCGACCAGAGCATGTGTGGAACTCATGGATAGTGTGGTGATGATGAAATAAAACAATAAAAAACGGGGCAAGCAGTGACACTCTGCACGTCGGGGAGGAAGAGGAAGTTACGTGTGTGCAGCCCGGTCTCAGTGTTTTTTTTTTTTTTTAATGCTTTATATAAGGAAACAATGTTCAGATGTTAGAGTTGTCACTAAAGCAATAAAATTGCTTTAAAGTCACTGACAGGGTTTTTTTTTTTTTACAAAAAGGCTTTTTTCTCAGCTTTTTGCTCTGAAACTGAAGATTTGTGTAAAACCTGCTCTATTCAACGACTGATTAGAAAAGAACGAAACAAGCCAGAAACAAATTCTTTTTTTTGATGAAAGTAGAGGCTTCTATCTTTCAGATAGTGATGGTAGAAAATATTCTGTGGGTCTTTAAAATCAGTAAAAATGCTCAAAAACGGCTGGCACTGAGAGGGGTAGAAAATCTGAAAATGGCTGGAACTGAATGAGTTAATAATGCATTAAATAACGTTAATTAAGGAACCTTTATTGTAAAGTGTTACCAAAAAAGAAAACAGAATGTATACATATACACTAAACTAGTTGACAAATAAATGACGACATGAATGTACCACAAATTGTCTTACAGACAATTGTGAAGCCATATCACAACTGCATCTGGGACGCCATTGTAAAAAAAATGTTACCGGAAGATAAACGATGACGCATTTATAGATCAACACACACAGCCATAACCCCCTGGCAGCAGGGCGGCCAATAGCGAGGCCTTCCCTCCACGCGGAAGTAAATAGGCCAACCTCCAAGTCACGTTGACGGCACGCCCCCGGCATAGGTCCAGACACTGAACCTTAAATCAGGCTTTACACACAACTGTTAAATGATTGGCCTTACATGCTGAACTCAGTTACTCTTTGCAAAGCTTATCACAAACAAATTATATCATCTTTAAATGAATGGCTTCTTACTACCAAGACTGACCAGCTCTACCCACAAATTAAACTACTGTCACTATCAAAGTTCTTTGATTTGTCTTTGATTTAAAACAAAACGGGGTTGTCAGATGAAACAAAATACACACTGGCTACAATATTTTTTATCAATACAACTACTATCAATGTTTTTCGACCAAGCACATCAAGTTAAAAGCAAAGTGGGGATGTCATTTAGCTTACCTGAAATGAAATGATATGAACAAACACAAAGTTAGCACGTCACATCGGATCGGTTGATTGCAGGAATCCATGCTCGCCTTCGCCATTCACTCTTCTGTTCAGCCGCTTCCCCCTGTCCAGAAATAACCTTAGGGATGCGATAAAAGCTAGCTGTATCTCTCCCACCTTGATTGTGGCAGCTGACAATAGCACACGTTGTCGGCATTATCACTGGATGAATGATCAACAACAATTCGCGTGTAAATGAAGCCTTCCATAATTGCCGCCGGCAATGTTTTGTGGGAAATACAGAAAAGTCCAAACCCCTCTCGCTAACAAGAAAAACGATGGCGGACTTTTGCCAAATTTTTCATCGGGTTGGGAGTGGAGACCATGGGTGGAGATACCAGCGGAAAGGAGGGTATTTTCTTTCCCGATTTCACTTGTGACGTCACAAATGTAGAACATTTGAAATGGAGCAATTTTCTCTGTGTTGTAAGACTTACACAGACCACAAACAAACGACTGGATGGATTTATTTCACATTTTGTGTGCCGGCGGTGACTCAAGTTATCTCATATGTAATCAAAAAACTGCAAAAGTGGATTTTTCAGAATATGTCCCCTTTAATGTCTGCTGAAAACAGCATACACACAGCTTTGCGAAACTTCACGAATTTGCAACACTTCACAGCACTTTGTGACAGTTTGCGGCACAGCCCAAAAAAATTACATCATCGCCTCCTTTCCTTCAGACCGCCTTCATTCACATACTATGCGCTTTTTGGATCCTTAGGCGCAGAGAATACGCGTTAGGAGAGAACAGTATAACTACAGGCGCGCAAAATAGTGCTTATAGACCCCTATGTCTTCTTGTTTTAACTAGATTTATATTTCAGAAAGTGAAAGTACAGTTTAAGATTGTTTTGTGTGTGTGTTGTAATAATTTGAAAAATAATTTTTTAATCAGTAGTTTTATCATTCAAAATTATTAGACATTTTAGGGGACACAATTTGAATTCCAGGCGATCCCACATTGGGTCCCGACCCCGAGGTTGAAAAACCCTGCATTACATTATTATGTTTCTGAAGTGTGCAGGAGTAGGGGGTACATGGCTTCAAGTTAAATGTCTAAAGGGGTACGGGACGAGGGCTGCACGATTTTGACTTAAAACCTAATTGAGATTTCTCGGACCAATATTGCGATTGCGATTCTATTTGCGATTTTTATATTTGATACATTTAAATGTCTAAACTGTTAAAATTATGAGTGAAGGAAATCATGTTACTTGTAGACTTTGCCCCTCATTAGAACAAAACACATTAATCTACTTTCAAAAATATTTGGTTTTATGTGGACAGCGCCCTCTTCTGGAGGAATCACAGAGCGTCTGTCTAAACACTTAAAGCTGCTATCTGGAGTTTCTAAGAAAACGTCTTGATGTCCCGCCCTCAACAGCTCTACTTCCTCCCCTGCATCTGCCAATCTACTAGAAGCAACGCCTCTACGTTTGTGCACGTTCATTGCTAAACATAACGAAGTCGCATAACTACAAAAACTACACATTTATTGTTAGAGTCCTATAAGTTTTAATTAACACATGTTTATTACCTGTCCGTGAGAAATGTCGCCAAATCCTGGTCCTTTCCGAATCCTTTTAAAAGTAGGAAGTCCATCCATCTTTGAAAAGCAGCTGTGAGATACATCCTGTTGCGGTCATGGAGGCGTTTATCCACAAGCTTTGTACCCAGACTTTTCTTTTGTCTTTTAGTAAAAGCTTTATACGTTGGCAATCGTGGAAACTTTGGAGTTTCGGAGCGCTCCTCCATGATACTTGACGCACGGCTTCGTTTCCGTGCACAGTTTATGCAGCACGCGCATTCACTTTGATTGACAGTCCTCGTTCCAGGAAGTCGAAGCCTATTGGTTGAGCGCATTCAGCGATCGTTTCCATTTGTATAGGGATCTATAGGACGAAGTAGGGACTTATATACATTCATGTATATGAATGACCATTGGCTATTTGCCTGTCACTGGTGACGTCCGGGGATATGATAGGCTGTTTCCGCACGCTGCTTCCGCCCGTCTGTTAGCTGACTGGTCGTTTGTGTATCTCTGTCGGCTGAATCACAGACATGAATATGTGCTGAACGTAGACAGCTCCGCTTCAATAGAAATACGGTTCGAAACAAACAAACAAACTAAAGTTCTGTCTTGCCCAGAAACGCACACTGTCACAAACACGAGACAACACACTCACCATGGCTGAAGCGGCGAGTTTGCCGCGGCGTCGATTGTCTGTAGCATCACTTATTATGCTCAAAAAAATGAACTCCAAAAGTCACAATTGGAACTATTTTGGCTTTAAACAAGGTAGAGACGGTAAAGAGGCGTTTCCATCAAGCTATAAGAGCCAAAGGAGGGAACAAATCTAACCTCATAAAACACCTGCCGTGTCGTCACACAGATTTATATCCAATGCCAGGGGGTATTTGATCAAAGTGTTCTCAGTAGAGCCAGGTTTTGGTTTAAAACTGGTTCAGCTAAGTCATCTGTGACCATGCTGGCTTTTACCATTTCATCAAACTCTTCTCAGCTTCAATCTCCCCAGCTAAGCCAATCAGCTGACAGTGTTTAGCTTAAGTGCACGTCCTCATAAGACGCACAAGATCGATCACAGATTTAATGATTAGCGAGTGACGGCGCATGCGCTGCATCTTTTACGATGAATAGGAACCACTGCTGAAACCAACAGGATGTGACATCAGCAGTGATAAATGGCGTTTAAAAAAAAAGGACAGACATGTTCAAGGTGTTTCTGTGGTTTGAACATTTTAAAAGTAGTAAAGGGTTAAAGGTGTTATTTAGTCCATTTATCATAGCAAACAACTAATCATGTAATCACACACTGATCATGTGCGTTTGATAAGTTTTTTTAACACTTGTCAGCGTTTAATAAAAAAGATGATGTAACTTATGTGTAATTTATGAGACTTGTGAGTGATGAATAGTTTGTTGAACTCAGCACTAAATGAACAACGGGAGCAGCAGCAGTGCTGTTGGATGCTGTTGAATATCACATCCAACACTGTAGACACTGCAGGTGCAGATGAGCCGAGTACGGGAGTTGCGTGCAACATTTGAACCCCAAATGTGTTCCTGCCCATTTGGGGTTCAGAGCTTTTCTTTGTTAGTTTAGCCCATTCTGAGTTTATGCCTTTAGACCTAGAGTTTTGTTTTTGTCAGTAGTTTCCTGATCGTTTTTATTTAATCTTAGTATTAGGTCTCCCTCAGTTTGCTCAGCACTTCCTTAGTTTCTCCACCACCCCACTTAGGGCGCTGGTAGGTTTTCTGTTAAATTCTGTTTTATGGAATAAATCATTTAATTGTATCTGTGCCTCCTGTTGTGTTGTCTGCGCTTGAGCCTCAGTTCCGTCTCGTGACAGTATGGTTTGGCCATAATGAGCTCAGCAGACCGCACGACAGATGAGGGCTCAGCCGCTCATCACGCTGTAGATAGCCATGACGCAATTCTAGGCCGGCATGAGGAGCTACTCAAGACTCTTGTGTCTAGCGTTAATGCTCTAATCAGCCAAATGTCTCACCTTACTGGTCAGCAGTCCGTGTTAGCATCTTCCCTAGCTGCGTCAGGTTGTCAGCCTACCCCCACTAATGCCCCCGAGACGACGGTTGTAGGCTCCCCCTCAGCTCTGGCCACAGTAGCCCGTGAACCCACGGTTCCGGTTCCTGAGCGCTATGCTGGGGATCTCGGCTCTTGCCAGGCCTTCCTGACTCAGGTTTCTCTCGTCTTTGAGTTACAACCGACATCCTACGTGTCCGATAGGGCTAAAATCGCATATCTAATTGGCCTTCTACGGGGGCCTGCACGGGACTGGGGAACAGCTGTGTGGGAGAAACAGGGGGAGGTCTGCACCTCCTACTCCCGCTTCTCTGCGGACATGAGACGCGTCTTTGATCACCCAGTTCGGGGACGAGACGCTGGAGATCGCCTCATGGCCCTGAGGCAGGGGGCCCGCAGTGTTGCAGAGTACTCCGTGGAATTCCAGGCCCTTGCAGCTACCAGTGGGTTCAACGATCCGGCCCTCCAGAGGTCATTCTATAGGGGACTGTCTGAGGCTCTGAAAGATGAACTCGCCACCAAGGAGGAGGTGGGCAGCCTGGAGGCCCTAATCTTCCTCGCCATCCGGCTTGACAATCGCTTGAGGGAGAGACGCAGAGAGCGCTCACACTGGAGGGACTCAGCACCTTCCCGCCGACTGAGTTCCACTCTCCAGTCTGCTACGCCCGCACCGTTCCCTGAGGCTGCCCCCGAGGCCATTGAGGTTGGTAGGATCAGTGGGGCACCGCTTACTCAGCAAGAGAAGGAGCAGAGGCGGGCTACTAACACCTGTTTCTACTGTGGGGGTTCCGGGCACTTCATTGCTTCCTGCCCCAAGAGACCAGCAAAAGAGAGGGCTCACTCGTGACGGGGAGTCTACGAGTGAGCCGGACTGCTTCCACCTCCCCTCATCTGCTACAGCTACCCGCTACACTCAGCTATCAGAACCACTCACTTTCTGTGACCGTGCTGGTGGATTCTGGGGCCGAGGAGAACTTCCTTGACTCGGACCTCGCCAGGCAGCTCTACATCCCGTCGGTGCCACTGAATTCTCCCGTGGAGGCCCGTGCTCTCAACGGCCTCCCCCTGGCCACGATCCGCCGGAGAACAGTTCCTGTCACCCTACGGTTAGCAGGTAACCATCATGAAACACTAACCTTTCACTTGTTGGAACATTCTCGCCCACAGTTGGTGCTGGGGCACCCCTGGTTGATTAAACATAACCCCTCTATTGACTGGTGCGGCAGCCAGGTTAAGTCCTGGAGTACTGGGTGTCATGCTAACTGTCTCCGTTCAGCCCCATCCCCTGCTCCTGTAAATCCCAAGCCAGATCCTCGGCCTCCAGACCTGTCCGGCTTTCCTGAGGTTTACCATGACCTAGTTCCAGTCTTCAGTAAGGAGGATGCCCTATCCTTGCCTCCTCACCGGCCCTACGACTGTGCCATCGAGCTCCTGCCCGGAGCCACTTTGCCCTCTGGCCGTCTGTACAACCTCTCTAAACCCGAGCAGGCCGCCATGGAGACTTACATAAGGGACTCCCTGGCAGCAGGTATCATTCGGCCCTCCACTTCTCCGGTAGGTGCTGGATTCTTTTTTGTAAATAAGAAGGACGGGTCCCTGCGACCCTGTATTGACTTTCGGGGCCTAAATAATATAACCGTGATGAACAAGTACCCTCTACCTCTGATAAACTCTGCCTTCACCCTCCTCCACGGGGCCAAAGTGTTCTTCAAACTAGACCTGAGAAATGCTTATCATTTAGTGAGAATAAGAGAGGGAGATGAGTGGAAGACGGGTTTTAATACCCCCCTGGGACACTTTGAGTACTTAGTATTGCCCTTTGGCCTCACGAATGCCCCCGCCGTCTTCCAGAACCTGGTTAACGATGTGCTCCGGGATATGATCAACCGCTTTGTGTTTGTCTACCTAGACGATATCCTGATTTATTCCAGAGACCAGGAGGAACACGTCCGCCATGTCCGCCTGGTTTTGGAGCGCCTGTGGAAGAACCGCCTTTTTGCTAAAGCGGAGAAGTGTGAGTTTCACATTACTACAGTATCATTTTTGGGTTTTGTCATCTCCCCAGGACGTGTTATGATGGACCCGGCCAAGCTATCGGCTGTCTCCGAGTGGCCCCAGCCAGAGACCCGGAAACAGTTACAGCGTTTTTTGGGCTTCGCTAACTTTTACCGCCGCTTCATCCGTGACTATAGTAGGGTGGCAGCCCCTCTCACAGCCCTGACCTCCACCTCAATTCCCTTCCAGTGGACCCCCAAGGCCGAGCAAGCTTTTCAGTCCCTCAAGGTACGCTTTATCTCTGCTCCTATCCTTGTTCAGCCAGATCCCCACCTTCAGTTTGTGGTCGAGGTGGATGCCTCCGACTCCGGGGTTGGGGCCGTACTCTCCCAGAGGACCCCATCTGACCAAAAGCTGCATCCCTGTGCCTTCTTCTCTCGCCGCCTGACCCCAGCAGAACGGAACTACGATGTGGGAAACCGGGAGCTGTTGGCGGTCAAGCTCGCTCTAGAGGAGTGGCGTCACTGGCTGGAGGGGGCAGAGCACCCATTCATTGTCTGGACCGACCATAAGAACTTGGAATACATTCGTTCAGCCAGGAGATTGAACTCTCGGCAGGCCCGCTGGGCGCTGTTTTTTGGTCGCTTCCAGTTTTCCCTCACGTATCGCCCGGGGTCCCGTAACATCAAGCCGGATGCCCTGTCTCGTCAGTTCTCCTGCGACAAACCCTCTGGTGACCCTGAATCCATCCTTCCCCCTGCTCGTCTTGTCGCCTCTCTAACCTGGCAAGTGGAGGATCAGGTTCGTCAAGCGCAGTCCCAACAGCCAATCCCAGGTAACTGCCCGCCTAATGTTCTCTATGTTCCTGAGTCTGTGCGTACCCAGGTGCTCCAATGGGCTCATACCTCTCGCTTCGCCTGCCACCCTGGGGGCTTCCGGACCACAGCCATCCTTCGGCAGAAGTTTTGGTGGCCCTCTCTCGAAAGGGACACTCGGGACTTTGTCGCCGCTTGCCTCACCTGCTCCCGGGGCAAGACATCTTACAGGCCCAGCTCGGGTCTCCTTCAACCACTCCCGGTGCCCACTCGGCCTTGGTCACACATCGCAGTGGATTTCGTCACGGGACTACCCCCCTCTGGAGGTAACACGGCCATCCTCACCATTGTTGATCGTTTTTCCAAAGCAGCACACTTCGTCGCCCTTCCCAAACTCCCCTCAGCCAGGGAGACGGCATCCCTCCTAGTTGACCACGTCTTCCGGTTGCACGGGATACCAGCAGACATTGTCTCGGACCGGGGTCCACAGTTCATCTCCGGAGTCTGGAAGGCCTTCTGCACTGCCCTAGGGGCCACCCTCAGTCTCACCTCTGGCTTTCACCCTCAGTCTAATGGCCAAGCGGAGCGGGCCAATCAGTCCCTGGAGACGTACCTCCGGTGTCTGGTCTCCTCCAACCCCACTGCCTGGAGTGAGCATCTGGCCTGGGTGGAGTATGCACACAATTCACAAATAAACTCTTCTCTGGGGATGTGTCCTTTTCAGTGCTCCCTCGGCTATCGACCTCCGTTGTTCCCCTCCCAGGAACAAGAACTCTCCGTTCCCTCTGTACAAACCTTCGTCAGCCAGATAAAAAGGGTCTGGGACAGGGCCAGACTGATAGAATCGACTGAGAGGATGGAGCGGCAGGCCAACCGCCGTCGCTGCCCGGCACCAACCTACTCTGTGGGCCAACGGGTCTGGCTGAGGGCCAAGGACCTCCCTCTGAAGGTTGAATCCAAAAACCTAGCACCCCGGTTCATCGGTCCCTTCCCCGTGGAGAGGATCATCAGTCCGACAGCGGTACGTCTCACCCTTCCCCGAACTTTGAAAATTCACCCCACTTTCCATGTCTCGCAGGTCAGGCCCGCCAGGGACTCCCCCCTGGCTCCTCCTGTCCCCCCCCCCCCCCTCCTCCCAGGATGGTGGATGACTCGCCAGCCTACTCGGTTCGGCGCTTACTGGATGTCCGCCGCAGGGGTCGCGGCCTCCAGTTTCTCGTGGACTGGGAGGGTTACGGGCCTGAGGAGAGGAGCTGGGTCCCCCGCAGTCGGATTCTTTGCCCTGACCTGATCAGGGACCTCAAGCGGCGGCGTCCTGAACGTTTTGGTCGTGCGCCTGGAGACGCACGTAGGAGGGGGGGTACTGTCATGCCCTCTACCTCTGGCATCTCCTGAATTGGTCCGTTGGCACCATCTGGTGGTCTCCATGCCTCACTGTCCGGACTACTCACCCCTAATCATCAGGATTGCTTCCAGCTGCGGCGGGGAGTGGTATTCACACCACTACATAAGACACCGGCAGACCACAAACTGACGCCAAACCATAAACAGTGCTCACTCTGCCGCTGGGATCTCTCCTGCCTCCTTTCCACCTGCAACCACCATCACCTCTGGAATCCCTCAGCTCACTCCACCCTTCAGCTGGTTCTTCCCCACTCCTGTGCCAGGCTCCTTCGTTTCGTCCGTGTTGGCTGCAGCTCGTGCGTCTCTGTGTTCCTGCCCATTTGGGGTTCAGAGGTTTTCTTTGTTAGTTTAGCCCATTCTGAGTTTATGCCTTTAGACCTAGGGTTTTGTTTTTGTCAGTAGTTTCCTGATCGTTTTTATTTAATCTTAGTATTAGGTCTCCCTCAGTTTGCTCAGCACTTCCTTAGTTTCTCCACCACCCCACTTAGGGCGCTGGTAGGTTTTCTGTTAAATTCTGTTTTATGGAATAAATCATTTAATTGTATCTGTGCCTCCTGTTGTGTTGTCTGCGCTTGAGCCTCAGTTCCGTCTCGTGACAGTTTTCGAAGTTATGATGGCGCAGTGAACTGTGATGCTGCGCTTGGAACAGACGGGTTGCGGGTTCGTGTCCTGCTTCAGTGTTTTTTAAGACATTTTTTAGGACATTGAGATGACTCTGGCAACAATATTATATTAAAAATCAATATTAATGATGCGATATCAAGCGGCATTTACTGTCTTAATATCCAGTGAAACAGGAGGACTCTCTATGCAGACATCCTATGCTGCTGACACGTCTCCTCAGACACATTTTATTCATATTATTCACCGCTCGTCACGTCACTGAAGAGATAAAGTGACCAAAAAGTGTGACTAATAACAGGTGATTTAAGCCACTATAGTCACTGAAGACTGAACACACCTTTAGAACAGGCTCATATTCCTCAAACACCGGCTAATTTCACCCATTAGGGTGAATAAATCACTATTTTCCGTTTGGTTGCCATGGCAGCTCGATTAAATTTCTGATCCATTGATGATGGCTTTTTGTCGCGCGTGCACGTAAATAACCCAAGGTTTACATACTCAGGGTTGATTGACCCACTTCATACCAGCTTTAATGGAATCCGATACCCAGAGTTTCCCATCGCGGGGTATGTTGACCCAGAGTTTATGGATAGACTCAGAGTTTGTTAACCCTCCTTTATGGAATACACGTCAGGTGTGACCCACAGACTGTGATGAAAACATCGTTCCAGTTAACCCGACTTAACGGAGCCAGACACTCAGGTTAAAGCTGGACTTAACCCTGATCTGGGTTTGATCAAACACCCCCCATGTTCGTATGCCCTGTTTATGTTCTAAGTGGCTAATATTAGTTAAAGGTGCACACGGTCACTCTCAGATCCCTTCCTCCAAACATTCCAAAGTCAATCCCTCCGAGGAGCTAACATGCTAACTAGCCAGACAGCAACATTACAGAAATATAACATGCTATGTTAAAAGCATATTACTGCAGCGCTTCTCTCTCTCTATGTCAGAATCAGAATCAGAATCAGAAATGTTTTATTTGCCATGTACAGTTTTAAGGACAGTACAAGGAATTTGACTTGGTGGTTGGTGCACAAAACAAACAACAAAAAGAAATAAAAACAAAACAACAAAGAACAACCCAGCAACAATAATAATAATGATAAATATAAAGGATGAGGGATAAATAAAGGATAGATAGAGAATAAAGGATAAATAGGATAAATATAAATATATATATACAGTGCAGCAGATATCAAGCTGGTGGAGGTGGTGATCGGGTGTGGGGGGGGGGTTCAGTGGGTGACTTGGGGTGTGTTCATGTGGATGGTGGCAGAGGGAAAGAAGCTGTTTTTGTGTCTGGAGGTTCTGGTCCTGATGGACCAAAACCTCCTACCAGAAGGGAGAGATTGAAACAGTTTATGACCGGGGTGGGAGGGGTCGGCCACAATCTTTCCTGCACGCCTCAAAATCCTGGAGGCGTACAGGTCCTGGAGCGAGGGCAGATTGCAGCCGATGACCTTCTCTGCAGAGTGGATGATACGCTGCAGTCTGGCCTTGTCCTTGGCCGTAGCTGCAGCGTACCAAATGGTGATGGAGGAGCAGAGGATGGACTGGATGATGGAGCTGTAGAAGTTCACCATCATCTTTGTTGGCAGACTGAACTTCTTCAGCTGCCGCAGAAAGTACATCCTCTGCTGAGCTTTTTTGATAAGGGAGCTGATGTTCAGCTCCCACTTGAGGTCCTGAGTGATGATGGTCCCCAGGAAGCAGAAGTACTCCACAGAGCTCACTGTAGAGTCTCCCAGGGTGAGGGGGGTGAGGGGGGCTGGGTTCTTCCTGAAGTCTGCTATCATCTCCACTGTCTTTAAAGCATTGAGCTCCAGGTTGTTCTGGCTGCACCAGGACACCAGCCGGTCTGTCTCCCACCTGTAGTCAGACTCGTCTCCATCAGCGATGAGACCGATGATGGTCGTGTCGTCTGCAAACTTCAGGAGTTTGACCGACTGGTGAGAGGAGGTGCAGCTGTTGGTGTTGGTGTACAGGGAGAAGAGCAGAGGAGAAAGAACACAGCCCTGAGGAGATCCAGTGCTGATGGTCCGGGCAGCAGAGATGGTTTTTCCCAGCTTCACGTGCTGCTTCCTGTCAGACAGGAAGTCTGTGATCCACCTGCAGGTGGAGTCTGGCACGTTCAGCTGGGAAAGCTTGTCCTGAAGGAGAGCTGGGATTATTGTATTAAAAGCAGAGCTGAAGTCCACAAACAGGATCCTGGCGTAGGAGCCTGGGGAGTCCAGGTGCTGGAGGATGAAGTGGAGAGCCAGGTTTACAGCATCGTCTACGGACCTGTTGGATCTATAGGCAAACTGCAGGGGGTCCAGGTGGGGGTCGGTGATGTCCTTGATGTGGGAGAGCATGAGGCGTTCAAAGGACTTCATGACCACAGATGTCAGAGCGATGGGTCTGTAGTCATTAAGTCCTGTGATCCTCAGCTTTTTAGGGACAAATCTCCGCACATATCTCATATGCACATATCTCATATGCACATATCTCCGCAGCAGTAACAACACAGTGTCACTTTACGGGGAACAGCTGCCTTCGACGAATGAGTGTCTTCACTGCCTTGTACTTTTGAAACTCGGAGGAGCCACTCGCGTTAGTTTTTCTCAGGCGCCGCCACCTTTGTTTTGGTCAGATGACGTCATCGACTACGTTGACGTGTTTTCGTATCCATGACAACAACACACGTTGAAATGAAGGCAACATAGAATCGAACAATCTGTATCAGTTACTGATTGGATGTTTCTCAGAAACGACTGAATTCGTTCTAAAATCCTTTAAACACTGCATATACAGACCAACAGGTCTCCTCATTTCATGACTAAGGTGAGTTTCTTGTAATATTGTAAACTTTAACGTCTAGCTCCGCCCACTAACTTTTGCTTTAGTTTGCCAGTTTTCGGGGTCTAATGGTGGTCACGGACTCTGTAGACATTTGAAATAGCTCTGTTGACGTTTTGCGGTTCATTATCAGAACTACAGTCGCTGTCTGTGGGACTAAGTGTCACGGAAGTCCGGGGCCGCTGTTCACTGCCACATGAGCAGCTCGCAAGACGGCGGTCTGGGATCTCCGTCACGGACACTACACTACGGACCATTGATTGTGTACAGCTTGTACCTAATCGAGCTGTACGCACTTTCCTTGATGTGCTGACACTAACGATGTAACGATTAATCGAAAGGCAGTTAAAAATCGATTCATAGGTATCACGATTGATATCGATCTTCTGAAAATTGAATCGCAGTACTTTTTTTAACCAGCAGAGGGCGCTATCAAGAAGTGTAGGCGGCGGGCGGAGTCTGCTAATACTTTCTTTCTGGCCGCCTTCTACTCTTAAATATGTTAATAAATGATTCATTACCCCTTCAGCACCGAAAGAATATCTGTAATATTACATGAATATCTGTAAAAGTCACGTTATTCTATTAGCTCTGTCTGCTAGCATAGCATCTCTTCTTCACTGCTAGATTAGCTGCATGCCAACCAACCACTGGGTTTCCAGCGCCCTCTGCTGGTCCAAACAAATATCTGACGTAAATACAGGGCAATGACGTTTTTTGTTTTTTTTTTTAAAGTCCAATTGTTAAGGCACAAAATACATTTTCAGTTGCACTTTTAAAAAGAAAAATAACTATTATGCAGTTTTGCATTGTTTATTATAGAACCAGATTTTAAATTAATAAGCTTCTTCTTCATTTGTATTATTCCTTTATTTATTTAATTCAAGATTTATTTTTAGTTAAATTGCATTATTTTGAATAGTTTGTCAAGGGATTCTTTTGACAATGAAAAATAAAAGGAAAATAGTACAGTACAGTTTTTTTTCCCCCCCAAAAAAATAAAGGAATATTTTTCAATCATCATTTGTCCACAGTCTCATTTTGTAAAATAAATCGTGAGAGAATCGTATCGTGAACCCAGCATCATGAATCGAATCGTTTCGGGAGTTGAGTGAATCGTTACATCCCTAGCTGACACTGGTGTGTTTTGTGTTTGTTTGCAGACGGACTGAAGGAGTACGTGGTACCACTCACTGGTGGTCTGGCCTGTCTCTATGGGTATTTATATCTGAATCAAATCAAGAACTCCATTGAAATCTAGTTATGTAGTTAAAAATGCACTGAAAAATATGAATATTGTGGATTCATGGAGACTGTTATCTCCTACAGGCAGAGCCTATTCCTTCTTTTCCCCAGTTCATGGTTCCTACTCTCGAATTGATTATATTTTCTTAGATTCTAAATTGATTCCAATAATGAGGGACGTCACTTATCATCCAATCTTAGTTTCTGATCATGGTCCAGTCTCGATAGAATTAGACCTTACTTTTCTCTTTAGAGCCAGGAAAAGGAACTGGCGTCTTGATCCAGCATTACTGAAGGATGAATCATTTGTTAAGAAATTTGAAGACCACATACTAAACTACATTAAAGAGAACGATAATGGGGAAGTGAATGACTCAACCTTATGGGAAGGTATGAAGGCTGTAATTCGAGGTCAAGTAATCTCTTTTACCGCTTCTAAACGTAAAACCCAAGAAAAGCAGCTGTGCAATATAGCATTGAAAGTAAACCGTCTAGAGCAAGAATATCAGTCTTCTCCTACAACAGAAAAATTGGGTAAAATTACTAAATTAAAATTGGATTACAATTTATTACTTAATAAAGAAGTCTGTCGGCAAATTGCTCAGTGTAAACAAAAGATCTTTGAGTTGGGCGATAAGCCCCATAGGTCTCATCTTATCGACCAATCTCGCTTCTTGCTGTAGAAACAAAAATTTTAACTAAAATATTGTCAAACCGCCTCAAAGAACATATCACAAAACTTGTACACCCGGACCAAACAGGGTTTATTCCTAAAAGACACATCTACTTCAACACGCGTCGACTGTGTAATTTGATTACAGATAGTTCAAATAGGAACTCTGATGATTCTGTGATAATGGCTTTGGATGCCGAGAAGGCATTCGATCAAGTGGAGTGGCCATATATGTTTTCTGTCCTCTCTAGATTTGGATTTGGTGACACCTTTATTAAGTGGATTAGAATTTTATATAGGGAACCAACCTCATCTGTCATAACTAATAATAATATATCCGAAACTTTTTGACTCCACAGGGGCACACGCCAGGGTGATCCCATTTCACCCTTTATTTTTGCTTTAGCTTTAGAACCTCTGGCAGCCCGTATACGATTGAGTCAGGAAATACTGCCAATAACACACAAGGGCATTCACCACAAATTTTCTGCATATGCCGACGCTGTCGTCCTATTTATTTCAAAGCCAAAAAAATCTATCGGTCCCTTGCTAAAACTAATTGTACTGGCTGTACCCCAGGAATAGACTTGACGGAGCAGCCTTCATGGTTACTGATAGAACATTTGTCTTGTCAGCGGTCTTGCCTTCCTGCTTTGCTGAATAGCCCAACAAAAATTAAGAATACCGTGTATAAGAAGAACCCAATCATTCAAAACTCTTTGAAAGTTTGGAATCAATTCCTGCTGTTGACAAGGGCACCCAAAATGTACCTAGACACTCCAATATGTGATAATCATGCTTTTTGCCCTGGTTTGGATGATGCTTCCTTTGTTAGGTGGCGAGAGAGGGGCATTTTGGCTATTAAAGACCTCTATATTGATGGTTATTTAGCATCCTTTGAACAACTCAGAACAAAACACATACAAGACATACCAAATTCTCACCTTTTTCGCTTTCTACAGCTGCGTCACTTCCTTAGAACTGGCAACCCCCTGTGTGAGGTTGCTCCTCAACATTCAGCTTTAGATAGTGTATTAGCTGTAAAATCTTATACCAAAGGGGCTATATCTACATACTACAAGGTTCTGCTAGGTGTGAGTAGTCCTTCATCTTACCTTTTCAGGGACCAATGGCAAGAGGAATTAGGTATTGAAATTACAGAGGAAAGGTGGCAGGACTGCATCAAGAATATTTATAACAGAGTCAGGTGGGGCAGCCGAGAGTGATGGTCGCACACTAGGTGGCTCCCTGATACCCATACCTAAAATTGTTACTTTGGGAGACATGCTCTTCGAATAACTGCTATTTTATTGCTGTTCCTGCTGAGTGGGAGGCCCCGTTTGAGTTGCGGTTGTCGGAAATATGTCAAGTGCCAGTAAAGGAACCTTTTTCAAAGGGGCTACGACCACGAGGCTAACCACGAAGAAGCTAGCTAAATCTCATTCTGTTGAAGACGAAGCTAATGCTAACACAGCAGTGGCTGGGGAAGAGGACCAGGAAATGAGCGCTAACATGTTTGAAGAGATACGGAAAATGAATGCTACCCTACGGACTATGGCAGCGGATGTAGTCACTATTAAGCAGACGACTACCGAGCTGAAGGAATCCGTGGAGAGCATCCAGGTACGCATGGGTGAAGTCGAACAGCGTATATCGGACCTGGAGGATAGCCATGAGCGAGCTAAGACCAAGCTGGAGAGATGTGACGAGAGAGTGGCTGTACTGTGTTCACGGATTGAGGATATGGAAAACAGGAGTCGGAGGAATAATGTACGTTTGTTTGGTCTTAAGGAAGGAACCGAGGAGCCGGGGAAAATGGTTCAATATGAGGAGAAGATATTAGCGGACGCACTTGGTCTCACTACTGACGGTGAATTTGAGATTGAACGCGCTCATCGTGTTCCCGTACCTGTTCCAGACCCCACTAAGCCTCCAAGAGCAGTGCTTGTACGCTTTTTACGTTCTTCTGCAAGAGAGAAGGTATTGAGGATGGCCAGGGAGAAGCGTGGCATTGATTGGGAGGGCAGCAAGCTTTCGGTCTTTGAGGATTTCACGAAGGAGTTGGCGGAAAAGCGGAAAGCGTTCAACCCAGTGAAGAAACGTCTTCGGGAGCTCCAGGTGGTAGGTGGTCTACCCTGCAACGTTAGTGTTTACCTGGGATGGTCAAAGGAAAGCCTTCACTGACGGGAGAGAGGCGGAAAGATTTTTGCAGCGGTCAACATAAACTGTGGGAATAAAGAAGAGCATGTCCTTCTTACAATGTAAGGTCAGCAATCGATGGGTTGGGGGGGGGTTGTCTGGAGTGTGGGGCCGTCGGTCGCACGGGTGAGTGTCTCACGGACCAAGTAAACTAGGGTAACCCGGACTATTTAATGTTCGGGATGGGGAGGTTGGGGACTAGTGGAGCTGGTCAGCGGTGTTCTGCGTTGATGAGCGGGGGAGTGTGTTTGTGTTGTAAATGTTCAAGTTTCAGACAGCAGTCATTAGTATATGGGCCAAGGTTTTGTATTGTGTATTCTGATGTATATATTGTCTATACAATTGTGATTTACGTGCTTGATATTTCCCTTAATGTGATATAATGTCCAAGTATATTACAGTAACATCGTGGAACATAAAGGGGTGTGGAGATCCAATTAAAAGGAGGAAGGTACTGTCATATTTGAAAACAAAGAACACAGATATAGCATACATCCAGGAATCTCATATTGCAGGGGATGAAGAAGCCCAAAAATTTAAAAGAGATTGGGTTGGGACTGTATTACATAGCTCATATTCCAGTAAGAGAAACGGCATCATGATTCTCATAAATAAAAATTTAAGCTTTGTATTATTGAAGAAATATAATGATAAGGAGGATAGAATCATCTGTGCAGAAGCACTTATCAATGGAGTAAGAACTATCTTGTGTAATGTATATGCTCCTAATAAAGGGGACCCACATTTTTTTCATTTACTTAATAGTGTAATAGGTAACAAAGAGGGACACGTTATTTTGGGGGGAGATTTCAATCGAGTGATGGATGGAATGATTGATAAAAGTAAACCAAGGGGCCTGTCTTCACCTAGGGATAGAGAGGCAATACACATGCTGGCAGAGGACATCAGTTTAGTGGACATATGGAGGCTGGTTAATTATGGTGAAAGGGAGTACACATTTTACTCCACTTGTCATAAAACATATTCAAGGATAGATTTCTTTTTGATATCCAAAACTTTAATTGACTCGGTAGTGGGGTGTGAAATTGGGACAATAGTTATTAGTGACCATTCAACAGTTGAATTACATATTAATTTAAATGTTGATAGTTTAAAGAGGGGACGTTGGAGGCTTAATACTACTTTGTTACAAAATGAATCGTTTTGTCAGGAGATTTCAGATGATCTCAAAATGTTTTTTGAGATTAACATGGGCTCAACAGATAAGGTGGCGTCAGTTTGGGAAGCATCTAAAGCATATATACGGGGGAAATTAATTGCACATGCCTCAAAGGTGAAAAAAGATAACCGGGAAAAGGAAAATAAATTGGAGAAGGAAATACATAAATTAGAGAAGGACCTGGCAAAAGCATTTTCAAAGGAAAAGTATCAAACTATCTGTAAAATGAAATATCAATTACATGATATCTATAACAAGAAAGCCGAGTATGCATTATTCAGATTAAGGACTAAATTCTATGAGGGAGGGGAAAAAAATGGGAAGTTATTGGCTAGACAACTAAAACAGCAGGATAATCTTAGCAATATATCAATGATAAAAAAGGCAGACCATGTGATAACCTCATCAAAAGAAATTAATCAGGTTTTTAAGGCATTTTATCAGGATTTATACACATCTTCTGGTCTTGTCAGTGATAAGGAAATGGACATGTTCTTTTCAAACCTAGAATTACCGACACTTACTGTTAGTCAAAAAGAGCAATTGGATACACCTATTACAGAAGCGGAGATAAGAGCGGCTATTTTAGCTATGAAAAATGGAAAATCGCCAGGCTTTCCAATCGAATATTATAAAAAATACATTGACATTTTGAGCACAATATTTCTTAAAGTTTATGTAGAGGCTAACGAATCAGGATCTTTACCGGGTTCTTTTAATGAGGCACTGATATCCTTGATTCCTAAAAAGGATAGAGACTTATCTGATCCAGTAAATTACAGACCTGTTAGTCTTTTGGGGGTTGACTGTAAGATTTTAACAAAAATTTTGGCCTCGCGTTTAGAAAAGGTGCTGCCTTCTGTCATTAATGGGGACCAGGTTGGCTTCATTAAGGGTAGATGTTCGGGAGACAACATGAGGAGACTTATTCATATCATGCACAAAAGTAGGGTTTATTTGGAACCGGTGGCGGCCTTCTCCCTGGATGCGGAGAAGGCTTTCGACAGGGTGGAATGGGGTTTTCTTATGACGGTCCTTAGTAGGTTTGGTTTTGGGTCAGAGTTTATTAATTGGGTGAAGACTATTTATTCAAGTCCAAAAGCAGCTGTTTTAACAAACGGTCTGGTATCAGATTTTTTTCATTTATCCAGGGGAATGAGGCAAGGATGTAGTCTGTCTCCACTGCTTTTCATCATTTTTTTGGAACCCCTAGCTCAGAAAATTCGGTCAGAGACAAAAATTAAAGGTGTAAGAGCTGGTGGGAGAGAACAGAAATTGTTTCTTTATGCAGATGACATTTTGGCGGTTTTAACAGACCCGTCACATTCTCTGCCAGCTTTACTTGAATGTGTTGACTCTTATTCCAGGCTGTCGGGCTACAAGATAAATTGGAGCAAATCGGAGGCTATGCCACTTAATGCACTATGTCATTCTAAATATGTCACAGCCTTCAACTTTAAATTTTTACAATCAGGTATGAAATATTTAGGAATATTATTAAACCCGAACCTAGAAGAAATAATGCAAACGAATATGAAACCCCTCCTCCTGAAAATTAAAACTAATTTGGATTAATGGGAAAAATTAAAGCTTACTCTGTGGGGGAAAATTAATGTGATTAAAATGGTGATTGCTCCGCAGTTCAATTATGTTTCCATGATGTTACCGGTGAAATTTCCAGCCGATATATTTGTTCAATATGAAAAAATGGTCAAAGATTTTTTATGGGACCGGAAAAGACCAAGGATAAATATAAAGAAAATGTGGTCCTCAAGAGAACTTGGAGGTATGGCTCTTCCTAATGTAAAGCTCTATAACTTTGCATTTGAAATGTCTAGAGTCGTGAAACACTGGACGAAAGCAGAACCACAGCCAAGTTGGATGAAGATTGAGGAAGAGTTGGTGGACCCTTTTAAAGTGCTGGATGTCTTATCCCAAACAACTGATGCCAATGGCGTGGACATACAAGGCAATCCGGTTCTTATATACTCAAAACATGTTTGGAAAGACGTGCACACTTTGTGTGTCATATCTCACTTGAGACAACCTTATGCTTCATTGTGGCATAATTCAATTTTACGGATCGGTAAGAGAACTGTTTATTGGAGGGAATGGTGTGAGAAGGGAATTCACACAATTGGTGATCTTTATGAGGATGGAGTGATTATGCCCTTTGATGCAATCATTGAAAAGTTTGGCCTGGAAAGGAAGGGAAATTTTTGGAAATATCTACAGTTGAGAAATTGTATTATGAAAGGGAAGTGTACACAGGAAACAAATCCAGTTGTGGATTTTTGTAATCTACCTGATGGTGCCCATAGGGCGGCTTTATTTTATAAATTGTTTAATAACTTAAGAAAGAATATATGTGAAAACTTGAGGCTTATTTGGCAGAGAGATTTGGGCTGTGATATTGATAAAGAAATATGGGACAAAATAATTTTACATTCAGGTAAATATACTAGAGAGGCCAGAGGGAAATTCACTCAGTATAAATTAATACATAGATGGTATTTCACTCCTTCTAAACTTAAAAGAATGGGGCTTATAGCAAATGATAAATGCTGGAAATGCCAGTTGGTCACCGGGACATTTATGCATGCACTGTGGGAATGTCACAAAGTGTTTCCATTCTGGGAAAAAGTGTTGGATTGTATAGGGAGGTGGATTGGTAAGAGAATACCCAGGTCACCAAGATTATGTATACTAGGTGATAAATCAGTTATGCCAGGCATAACCAAATGTGAATACATGGTTTTAAAAGGGGGAACTTTGGCTGCAGCCAGGGTTATTCTTGGTGTCTGGAAAGACCCTGCTTGCCCAGATTTTGACAGGTGGATGGATAACATTCTGAAAATTGTTTCATATGAAAAATTATTGGCAAGGTTAAATGACGATTCAGATGTTTTTGCTAAATCTTGGGGAAAGATATTTGACTGTTATTGTACACATTTTCATACACTTACAGAACCTATGTATAGATCTTATTATTTGTTTTAGTTGTGATTCCTTGGACCCAAGAAATAATGGTAGTTGTCTTTTACTACTGCTGTCTGACTGTTCGATGTTAGTGCTGTTGAAAAAGTTGTAAAGCAAAATAAAAATTTTCATTACAAAAAAAAAAGAATATTTATAACAGCTCAATTAATGCAAGGCACGTTCTTATTCAGTTTAGGGTCGTACATAGACTGCATCTCTCTCCTTCTAAGCGGAAGAACTCCATTGCCCGCTTTGTATTAGGATTTTTTCCTAATTTAAAGTGATCAGATTTGGCCCTTGTCTTCAGTCTTGAGACAGTTTTCATCTTCAGGTTGACGTGTAAATGTCACAGGATGATAAATGGGCATACAGTATTTTGCACAACTGGTTTGATTGTTTGTGTGTGTGCTTTTATTTTGAAGTGTTTTTACTGTTGTGCATTGGTGCGCTTTTTATTTCCTGTTTTAATCACTTGGACCCTCGCACCTGTGGCAGACTGTTTTAATCTGCTTTTATCCAATGAGCAGGAAGGCTGGGGGCGGACAATTGGCTTTTATTGGACAGCGGTCTATGGAACGGGGGAGGAGCGGGTAACGGGGAGGCACCGGCTGGTTTTGTAAGAGAAGGAAAAGGAACACGGCAGGAGTAGCAGCCTCGGAAGCAGCAGCAGCAGCAGCAGCAGCGGCAGAAGCAGCAGCAGCCTCCGAAGCAACGGCAGCAGCGCAGCCTCCGAAGCAGCAGCAGCGAGGCAGTGAAGTAGTGAAGCCAGAGTACGACGCCGATCACAGCAGGCGGGCAGAGTATCTCTGCCCCCGTGTGTAAGTACCGTCTTAGTACTCAGGCGGGATTGACTGCACTTGCTTGTAAACGATTTTGTGGAAGGGGACACCTCACTGCCTCTGGCCTTTTGTCCCAGTGTAGGCTCCGCCATAGAGAAAGTAGAGGAACGGGACTACAATCAAGCTCCGCCAGCCATCCCTCTTCCTCACCCTTTGGGATGAACTTTTAATGTCTTAAACCTTTTTTTTTGCTGGCATCATCACCCACGGTGTTATTTTAGATTTTGCAATAAATTAATTGTTAGACCTGTTAAACTGTATCTTTGGTTGATTACACTGCTTGCCTTGTTTAAATTATTCTAAGAGTTCCTAGCCTCTCTTAAAATACTAGGTGGCGTTGTCTCGAGAAGCGGCCACGACTTACATAAAGACGTGTAAAAATGTCGTGTATTCAATATAGGTTTTTTTCCAAACTGGAACACAGCTTTGTCACTTTCGATGGGTTGCACATCACTCTCACTGAGCTAAAGAAAAAGATCATGGCTAAGGAACATCTGAAGGCCCCAAACTGCGACCTGCAGATCACCAATGCGGATACTCTAGAAGGTACGTAACCCTAATCCTTGCTATGCTATGCCCCCCAATGATTTTTATCTTTAAAGATCTATTACGTGCTAAGAGTAAACCCCTGTAGGTGATATTTGCCAGTGTCAGTTTTGTCTTTGTACATTATTCATTCTAATGTTGTGTTCCAAGTATGGTGTGCACATAACTTAAAAGCTTACATTTCGCTCTGTTGCACTAAAATACACCCTACTGCTGTGTCTCTTACTGAAGATCAGGATTTAGTTTAAAGTGCTTTGTTAAAACTGTGGTTTTCAGTACAATGAAGAAGCTAGTTTTAACAAGTGAAATGCTTTGCCTTGGCCATTCACATCTTTGATGTTACCTGCTAAGCTTTAAGACACGTGATTAGTGACCACTTTGTTGATACCCGATGGCTTTCCGATGGTCACCGCGGTGAGAAGTATTCTGGTGTAGTGTCCTGTGAGCTGTAAGCTGCAGAACCTGTCAATAAAGTTATTCAGTGGTTCGGTGTCAGATCCGCCTGTACCAGATCCCTGTGTGTTCCCTCACCACCCCTCTGCATTTTCAGTGTTTTTCCTGAGCCACGCATATTCTTTTAGATTTACTAAACTGTAAACTCAACTGTAGTCTGGACGGCCGAGGCGCTTTTAATCCGACTCCTACGTCATCATGCAAAAACGTCATAATCCTGAGTCCACCACCAGATGCCCTCATATTTAGCATTAATTTCAGCTGCTAATTGTGTTTGAAAAGTAATCGGAAACTATTTATTCTGTGGCCTAGGAAATGAGAACTATTAAAATTTTTCCCAGTTCCTTTTAGGAAATTGTCGATTCACATAGGGAACACAATGAAATGAAAGGTAATGCCGGTTTAGAATGGAGTTTTTTCTGATTTGCTTCAAAAAGACTTTTATGGCATTTAAAAAAAAATAAAGACTTTTAAAAGTCTGTATGTCATGAAAAACTATTTACCGATCCCCGCAAACATGCCAAAAGCTGCTTCAATTTTGAAAATATTTTTGCATCCAACTAGATAGGTAAAAGAACTGAAGAATCGTAATTAATTTAATGGCCTAGCAAGAAGAGATGAGACTTGCAGTGTGTATAGTCCAACTTTAGTTTTGTTTTGTTTTCCTCAGTACCTAACTGTGTTGAAAGGAACATGAGTCACAACCAAAATCATCTTCGGTGGACCAATATTTATGGAAATAATATATTTTTCTGTTAAAATCTTAAGTTCTCAAAAAATTAAGACTGAAATAGATTTATTTGATGTTTAAATGATGTACTGGTACTTGGATTCCAGAACAAAACAAAACCAGACATCATATTAAATATTCCATTCCAAACAGTAAAACATTGAAGGTGCACTCAAAAAGTCCACTTGAAGCCAATTCTTTCTCTTTTTTGACAGTTGGACTAATAGATTTGTTAAGCACTGTACACCTGTAATCTTTTCATTTTTTATTTTAAAGAATCTGTCAAGACAAAACAATTGGTAAATGTATCCTAAATTACTTGCTTCGATGTGCCTGTGTTAAAATGGACTACTCTGCAGAATATCGTTAAAGTTTTTGCAAAGACAAAAAGAGTTGGACTGGACACAGATGTGGAGGGGAAATGCCTGTCCAACAATGTCTGCTGGAATCATTAATAACATTAATATATGTATTCTGATTTCCTGCAGACGGATTCTTCTCCTATGTCTCTCAACCAATTAACCAACGTACTGTTTAACGCTTTCACATCTTTCTGCATCACAACTGTGCAGTGTCTTTGAATTTCAGGGCTTATCCTGGTCTCTCTGGGATTTTTGGATAATTCCTTTCTTGTAGACTGCCAACCCCGTTGATTTTCTAGCCAGTAACTGTCGTAATTTTTTCAGTGCTTTTTGAAAAACTTTTATCTTTTATAGGGGAAAGAAATTTATTTTATTTTTTTCTCATGATTCCCAGCCACCAACCCAGGAAATGAAGCAAGTGAGAGCCAGCCTCCGTAAGCGCTTTATGATGACAGCAGAGCCAGGCACCAAAGGAGCCATATGCTGACCAAGACTGGAGAATAAGCAAAACCTGCTATCGATGCGTAGGTTTTTCAACAGAAGCCATCGGAAATAAAGAATTTAATGGCACATGAAAGCAGCACTGCCATGTTTATTTGACTTACGTAAATGTTTGTTGCTAAAATAATGAAACGTATGTTTTTACAGTGAAGCATATGCCCAAGGCAAAAAGGAGAGCCCCCAGTTAACCACCCATTATGTGACCCCGCCTCCCGTGCGTTACCACAGCAACCAAACACCGCGTCACATATACACCAATATCCTATATTATGGCTCCTACACACCAGCCCCTTAATTATGCAATAATTAACATTTTCAATTTAACAAAGAGGAGACATAAATGCTGCAAAGATAATTCTACAAGCATGCAAATCAGAATCCATCAATAATAGTAATCCAAACTAGAATCTTCTAGTCAAATCATGTAAAGTCAAAGTTTCCCAAAAGCGAGTCCACTACTGAGGCCAGTTTGTCTTTACAGACAAACCTTCGTGATTGGCCGGTCCAGGCAGCTGGCCTGTGTTTTTACCCGTACCTGACGGACAAATCCTCTGCGGACCGGAAAGGTTTGGATTACTCGTCCCATGAGCCACGAGTTCCGAGGCGCTGTGCTGTCCATGATGAGGACGGGGTCTCCCACATTGAGGTTCCTTCTTGCTCCTGTCCATCTCGAATGTTCCTGCACCTTGGACTTCCTTTAGCCTGATATTTCCAACTTTGCTTGTAACTTCCTCCACACAGTTGTCAATATTTTGGTTTCTACTAGGCCTTTCATTTTTCTCATCACAACCAGACAATTTCTCAGGTTCCTTACTAGGTTTTGGTTTTTGAGTTTTCTTTGACCTGGTAGCAGCTCCAGAACATCCTTGGTGTCTCCATCCTTTTTCACTGAGCCATTTCCATCTCTTTCTTCAGAGTTTGACTCATGGTCCTTCCTAGAGTTGTTTGGCATGCAGAGGGTGCTTTGCTTTATTGGCAGGCTGATCTGGTAATGATCATTCAGATGTCTTACTGAGTGCTTCACTGAATTCAGAAAACGCTGATCTTCTCTTGACATGGCAGCTTGCTCATCCAAACTGCTTTCAGGAAAGTCATTTTTGATGTACTAGTTATATGTGGCTTCCTGTCTACAGTCTCCTCACTGCTGCCTCCCAGTGGTCCATTAACAGTCCATCCCAACATAGTCCTTGTGGCAAATGGTCCCCCATCTACACTACACACCACTTCTAATGGCTCCAGGGCTCTTGGCACATTAGTTCCGATCAGGAGCTCAATCCCTGTGTTGATTTGAGGTAAGTGAATGTGTTTCAGGTGAGGCCACTTCTCAAAGTCCTTTTTGGTCGAAATATTTCCTTTATACACTGGCATGAGAGAGATAGTACCCACTTTCACTCAAACTTTTGACAGGTGTGACGTCACGCCCTTTGTCCCGCCCCCTAACCGGAAGTCCCGCCTCCCTAACCGGAAGTCCCGCCTTATAGCCCCCACCCATAATGGGGGAAAAAAAAAAAAGATTTCATCCGCCCCGCCAAATTACACCTGTTGGTGTGTGTGTGATATTACTATTGAGCAGATGTCTCATAGTAATATGACCTTGTCTGGCCTCAAAAAATGCAGAGAAGAGTGCTTTGAACATACAGACTCTGAACTTTAAACTCGTCACACACACACACGCACACAGGCTTCACCATGTCTACATGAAAAAACTTTCCCACTCTCACCCGGAACGTTCTCATGACCTTTTTGAAATATTACCTGTTGGATGAAATTGGGGAACGCAAAGGAAGTTTAGTTGATGTGGGGGTCACTATGACAGCTGATGGTAACAGATGTCATAGTGAGCCCCACACATCAGACTTACCTCTAAAACACACACACACACACACACACACACGCACACGCACACGCACACACACACACACACAAAATGCTTTGTAGAATCATCCTATTGAATTTAATTCCATGTGAATAACCGGTTTTAGTTTTTTTTTTTTGTTAAACCTTTCAAACTAAAAGGTAGCTATTCTTTTTTTTCTAATTAAAGTCATTCACAGTTTGATATTTCCAGTAAGTGATGCAGCAAAGTGGTGTTCTAGTAGTTGAATAATATAGTCTCATACTCACAATCTCATAATATAGTCTCATACTTTAAGCATTAATTCACCAGCCCCTCAATGAACTTTTTTAAAGAAAAACAAAGGTATAAATGCACAATATTTCTCACCAAATAAAAAAAAAAACCTTTTTCAAAAAAAGTACTTTTATTTGATTAACGTAACAACGGGGTTATTACTGCAGCTTTATGTAGAAATCATAAGCAGTGAAGGGTTTGCTTTGCCACTATTAACCGACAGCCAAGATTACGTTGAACAGTCAAAGGTTATCAAACCGGTGTGAGGAATAATTCTTGTATTATTCAATGCACAATCCAACACACGCCCTGAGTTCAGACGGCATAAAATAAAAGTGTTTTGCTTTGAAAAGAAGATGCAAAAAAGCAAAAGCTGAGTACTTTTCCAAATCTTACCATTCATAGCTGCTGGTAGCAGCTGTGTAATAGTAAGGCGATTGTGTCTGGCCTTTATGCAGAAAAACTTCCCTAACTCTTACCCACGACCCCTCTCATGACCTTTTCAAATATTACCTGTTAGCCTATATTGTGAAACACACACACACGATTTCATCCGTCCCGCCAAAGAGTAGGGTTATAGTTGGTGTGTTTGTTTTTCAACCAGCACCTGCTTCATAGTAATGACCGTGTCCAAGTCCGTCAATAAAATGGTACGTGTGCGCTATGACTTGTTTTTAAAATTTAAATACCTGTTTGAAGGGGACATATTCAAAGAAGCTCCTTTTGTGGTAAATGTCATAAAACTTATAACACAAGCAGGTTAATTATTTGTTTTGTACTTATGTATTTATATTACTTGTTACTTGTATTTATTCTTATTTCTTTCTAATTTCAACTTTATTATTTTTATTTAATATATTAATAATACAAAAAATTACTATAATATTATTTCTTATATTTATCATTTTTATTGCCTTGAAGGCAACATAACTTTATGTTTAATTTGTGTTAAATAAGAAGATAAGGCCTGAATATCAATTGTTCAGTTTAGGAAGATGAAATAAAATGACCTGCATTGAATATTCAGTTGTGTTTGTGACAAAGTGGATGAAGGGATTCACACCATTGTCAGTTATTGTCATACAGTATATTTTGTATTTTTATTAATTTAGCTGTAACTTACTTTTGCTTTTATAACATTTGCAAACACTTACTATCCCGGGTTTGTTTGTGTCAGCATTTAGTTATAGTTTACATCAAAGCATAGTAATTCAAAGCAACACACAGTTTATTTAAACATTTTTATTTAGTCTTTGTTTATTAACTATTTGTTTGTTTTTTCATGTATAACTAAATGTGTTTTGTGTTTAGTGAGCAGGATCATCATTCCCTGCATGGTCAGAGTTGGTGATGTCACCAGAGACATCTCTGGGTCATACCAACTGAGGGGATTTTTCTTCTTTGATTGTTATTTTCTTTGGTAACTTGTAAGGATTAATTATCAAGTATATTGACATCATTTCTTTATTTAAGTCATTTAGTTGTGTAAATGATTTAATGTAAATTTCAGAGTTTAATTTCTTTGTTTTGTAGTTAAAGGAAGTGTGGGTTTGTCCCTTGAGTTGAAGTGATCCACCAACAGGTGCAGCTACTTATCTAATGAGTCATGCTTTAAAAGCCAGGAGAGTTTGGATGATTCAATAGGTGCAAAGCCTTTTGTTTTTTAAAGACTTTTTTTAAACATAGACCATGAACTCATTAACTTAAAGTGATCCTTGAGATCATTCCAGACTTTAACACCATAAACAGAAACATACCTTTATCATTTGTTCTAAATTTACTTTGTATTAAGTACTGTAACTGATTGCTATTGAATTCCTTCAAATCAAACATGCAAATGAAGACACAGAAGGACAAGTTACATGTAACCTGCTTTAAACCAACACATCTTCACGTTAACAGTTACACTACATTAAAGGAAATGGTTTAGTTTATGACCTAGACCATGGATCACCAACCTTTCTAAACCATGAGCTACTTCAAAGTTACTAAATAATCCAAAGGGCTACCAGTTTAATACACACAGAACTACTGCTTCAATTTTCCAGTTTTACTTTAATTAGAGGGAAAGATAATTAAGGAAGACTTTGCATCTACTTAAAAGTTAGGAAATAAAGTTCATCATGCAACACTTTAAATCCATATCACTGTTTCATTTTTGAAAATACTTACTTTTCAAACACAATTAGCAGCCGAAATTAATGCTAAATATGAGGGCATCTGGTGGTGGACTCAGGATTATGATGTTTTTGCATGGTGATGACGTAGGAGTCGGATAAAAAGCGCCTCGGCCGTCCAGACTACAGTTGAGTTGCAAAAAATCGGATATGTTTTGAATTTGGGACCACATATGAAATAAAATTATGAATAAAAATCGGAATTGTGCTGTTCAGACAGTCTTTAACAGATTGGCTACAGGTCACATATGGGCAAAAAGATCGGATATCGGTCGCATTTGCCAGCAGTGTTAACGTAGCATTAGTTAGCGCTCAAGCGCAGTAAAATGTACAGTTCAGTATCTGCAAGGCTAACTGGGTAAACTTTCCTATTGAAATATTAGTAAATCTAAAAGAATATGCGTGGCTCAGGAAAAACACTGAAAATGCAGAGGGGTGGTGAGGGAACACACAGGGATCTGGTACAGGCGGATCTGACACCGAACCACTGAATAACTTTATTGACAGGTTCTGCAGCTTACAGCTCACAGGACACTACACCAGAATACTTCTCACTGCGGTGACCATCGGAAAGCCATCGGGTATCAACAAAGTGGTCACTAATCACGTGTCTTAAAGCTTAGCAGGTAACATCAAGGATGTGAATGGCCAAGGCAAAGCATTTCACTTGTTAAAACTAGCTTCTTCATTGTACTGAAAACCAGTTTTAACAAAGCACTTTAAACTAAATCCTGATCTTCAGTAAGAGACACAGCAGTAGGGTGTATTTTAGTGCAACATCTAAATGTAAGCTTTTAAGTTATGTGCACACCATACTTGGAACACAACATTAGAATGAATAACGTACAAAGACAAAACTGACACTGGCAAATATCACCTACAGGGGTTTACTCTTAGCACGTAATAGATCTTTAAAGATAAAAATCATTGGGGGCCCTTTTCTCAAAACACTCCAGATAAGTTGATCACAATTAATTACAGCCAAGATGTACAGTATGTTGTCAGAGCATTAAAAATATTTTCACAGACAATATGACATCAGAAAAAACATTCCTTTTACACTCTTGAAATACATTTGTTTGGCCTGAAGCAGGCTACAAACCTTTCAATATGAATTACAACCATCAACAGTTAAAAGTTTTTTAAACCTTTCATAATATAAACAAAGGAGGTGTGTTTTTATTTTAATCCCATGTCATTCAACCAAAAATGTCTTTAACCATTAAGAAAGTGAACCAACCTAGAATAGCATTTAGTCAACAACACAGAACCTGGACACTAAACAAACCAAAAATATCAAACTTGATGTGTGTTAACAGGATGTTCTGTAAAATTGCCCAAGAAGTAAGAAAGAGGATGAGATAATAGAATGGATGAGGTGAGACAAAATTAGTGTTATGGAGATTGTTTTACTTTACAGGTCTGAATGATTCCATCACTTCTTTTAAAGAACGATATCTGCAGAAACAAAAGAACACATCGATGCAATCAGACAACTTCATGGTTCTCCACTAATTACTGATAGCATGTTCTTGAATTTGTGGTCATTTCTGAAACATTAAAATGTGATTTGTGGGAAATTTATCATTATTTTGTATGAAAGATTTCAGGTTTTTTGAAAAAGGTGTGCACATTCACTAGACAAAGAACAACCTAAAAATACTTATCAGAACATGAAAATGCAACCGATATGACGTAGAACAGCTGATTCAGTTCTTCTTTCATACATTTTACAGTTTATCTGACACAGTATGAATGACTTAACCTTCTGAAATGGAAATAGCAACTGTATAAAACACAAACTAAGCCTTCAAAAGTCTACAAAACTGAAAAGTGTAAACTAACATGTAATTTACAAACTAAAACAAAACTGGAGACATTTTTAAAAGAGAATGTCAGAGGTTATAAACCTGTCATGTTGGGAGCAGCATTTTCTTTTAAAAAAAGAAATGTAAATGATTACACCTGAAATTTCTCAATTTAATTTTTTGATGTACAAGTAGTATACGTACACAATGAACGGCTTGCCAGCTGGTCCCACTCCACCGACCGGCGTACGACGGACGATGACAGATGAGTGCCTTGGGATTTCAACTTCATCATCTAAGTATTCTGTAAAAAAGAAAAAATTACAAAACACACAAAATATTTAGCCTTGACATTTCTCAATATTTAGTAAGTAGTGTTTTCTTTGTGAGTAAACAGAAACTCATATTAAATAATGGGAGTCCCCTGTGCTACTTTCAATCAATAAACAGCAAGATCATAACTGTGTCTTCTTAACCGCTCTGTGATGTTTGTTTGTAAAGACGTCCTTTTCTAAACAAAGCTAATGTCATTTTACCAGTTTAGGAAGCTTATAGAAATAATTACACTGCATGTTTACACAGTGGGAAATGCTTTTAACAATACTTGACCTCTTTAGATGATCTAAAGGAACATTAAGTTTGACACACTGCTTTAAATGGTTCAATTAAACTATTATGTAACAAAAAGTCTTTTTAATTAGATTCCTGTGATTTATATTTAGGGGTGAGGGGGACAATTATATGATCAATGATTTGTAGTAAAGTAAAGAATAAAGTAATATTTTTTTGTGAAACAACAACCCAAATGTAGCAATATTTATCAAAGGCCAGGTAGAATTTTGCAATAGTCAAATAGCTAGTGATGCGACATTCCGTATCAAGTTACCCAGGTGATGATATGTGCATCGAGGCTCATATAGATGCCATATACGTGACGTGCAAAGACTTGCCGCAAGTCAGACTCCATCCTACTCCTTTTTTGAATGCGTAAATGTTTTATTGAAAATTTTAATTTTACTTTGTGTTTTTGACTTGTTTTGGAAACTAACTTGTTTTGTGACATTCCTTTTATTTCATGTGTTGGTTTTGTTTACACATGTTCAAAAATAAATCAATCAAGTGTCTGTTGTGTGTCAGGGAGTTGGGGTGACAAAAAGTTTCACAATCACTTTCACTGTCTATACTCCACCTTTAAAAAATACTTCTATTTTCCATAATGCCAGCATTTCTCATTTAAACAATACTGCTCTTAAACAGATAGAATAATACATGCATTGCATACTTCTGTATTTTGCTGACTTTTTTTGCAAAATACCACACACTTTAAAATTGATGTCAACTGATATATTTGCCTGTTATACATTGTGTGTCCCATCACTACCAATAGCAGAAGTGTAACATATGGTAAAACAATCAATGTGTTGTCAGATTATATTTCATCATATTTTAAAATATTTACAGATTCAAAAACAAATGTAATTTCAGTTTAGAGCCTACATACTAATGTGTAAAGATGAAATTGTTAATCCATTGCTTTGATTTTAATATTAATTTCAAGATACGCACATTCCAAGTTAAACACAAAACATTGCATAGCAAGGATTAGGGTTACGTACCTTCTAGAGTATCCGCATTGCTGATCTGCAGGTCGCAGTTTGGGGCCTTCAGATGTTCCTTAGCCATGATCTTTTTCTTTAGCTCAGTGAGAGTGATGTGCAACCCATCGAAAGTGACAAAGCTGTGTTCCAGTTTGGAAAAAACCCTATATTGAATACACGACATTTTTACACGTCTTTATGTAAGTCGTGGCCGCTTCTCGAGACAACGCCACCTAGTATTTTAAGAGAGGCTAGGAACTCTTAGAATAATTTAAACAAGGCAAGCAGTGTAATCAACCAAAGATACAGTTTAACAGGTCTAACAATTAATTTATTGCAAAATCTAAAATAACACCGTGGGTGATGATGCCAGCAAAAAAAAAAAGGTTTAAGACATTAAAAGTTCATCCCAAAGGGTGAGGAAGAGGGATGGCTGGCGGAGCTTGATTGTAGTCCCGTTCCTCTACTTTCTCTATGGCGGAGCCTACACTGGGACAAAAGGCCAGAGGCAGTGAGGTGTCCCCTTCCACAAAATCGTTTACAAGCAAGTGCAGTCAATCCCGCCTGAAGACGGTACTTACACACGGGGGCAGAGATACTCTGCCCGCCTGCTGTGATCGGCGTCGTACTCTGGCTTCACTACTTCACTGCCTCGCTGTTGCTGCTTCGGAGGCTGCGCTGCTGCCGTTGCTTCGGAGGCTTCTGCTGCTGCTGCTGCTTCCGAGGCTGCTACTCCTGCCATGTTCCTTTTCCTTCTCTTACAAAACCAGCCGGTGCCTCCCCGTTACCCGCTCCTCCCTCGTTCCATAGACCGCTGTCCAATAAAAGCCAATTGTCCTCCCCCAGCCTTCCTGCTCATTGGATAAAAGCAGATTAAAACAGTCTGCCACAGGTGCGAGGGTCCAAGTGATTAAAAAAAGGAAATAAAAAGCGCAGCAATGCACAACAGTAAAAACACTTCAAAATAAAAGCACACACACAAACAATCAAACCAGTTGTGCAAAATACTGTATGCCCATTTATCATCCTGTGACATTTACACGTCAACCTGAAGATGAAAACTGTCTCAAGACTGAAGACAAGGGCCAAATCTGATCACTTTAAATTACGAAAAAATCCTAATACAAAGCGGGCAATGAAGTTCTTGATTTGATTCAGATATAAATACCCGTAGAGACAGGCCAGACCACCAGTGAGTGGTACCGCGTACTCCTTCAGTCCGTCTGCAAAAACACAAAACACACCATATTTTTCAGTATGCTTAATTTTGCCATTTCTTCAGCAATTTCAGTATCCAGTTGTAATTTTTCATTCTTTTCATGCAGTTGTTCCTCTTCTTCTTCTAGCTGTAATCTTGCTTTCTTTTTGCATAGCCCCTCCTTCTAGCGCATGTTTTGCATTCAACAAGTTTAGTCTTGTGGCCAAAGCAGCTAGCTCAGCTTCAGCTATTAAAAGTGCAGATGAAGCAGAAGAGTACATGGAACTTTTGCGAGATCCAACATTGGAAACACTGTCACTTGGTTTTATTTCATCTTCATGTACATCACAGAAATTTGATAAATGTTCGGACATTCGGTCATAGGCACCAACTCGAGAAACTCTTCTGTGACAGTCAAAGTCTCGTCAACTCCACGAATGAATATGGCCAGTTGAGCGACGTCCGTAATATCAGTACTCTCATCAATTTCAATAGAAAATGCCAGAAATGACTCCCCTTTGCGTTTCAGTTGGCTGTCCAAATCTGCCGATAGTTCCGAAATCCTGTCTGCCACGGTATTTCTCGTCAAGCTAATATTGGCAAAAGCTTGTCGCTTCTCAGGACACACAATTTCGGCAGCCTTCAGCATACAGTTTTTGAGGAACTCCCCGTCACAGTACGGCTTTGACGCTAATGCTATTTGGCTCGCAATTACGTAGCTGGCTTTCACCGCAGCATCACTGACCTCTCGGCTCCGGGTGAAAACAGATTGCTGTTTCCTCAGACCCACCAGCATTTCATTTACCTTCTGTTTTCTCAGTTCTCCGTGCAAGGTGTTGTATTTTTCACCATGCTGAGTTTCATAGTGGCGCCGAATATTGTATTCCTTAAGCACCGAAACTTGCTGCATGCACACCAGGCACACGGGTTTCCCATTCACCTCCGTGAACTTATAGGAAGAGGTCCATTTTTCTTGAAAAATCCGACACTCTGTGTCCACTTTTCTTTTTTTTGACAAAGCCATTTCACTGAAGAGGGTGCCAGGGTCAACAGAAAAAGCGGGTAAAGCGATAGAACTGACTAAAACACAGAGCCCCTAGCGGACAATATAGGAGCTGCAAATTTTAAAGAAAATGAAGTTTGTTCTTCTTTAATAATGCAGATTTATCCTGCGGGCCGGACTGAACCCACTGGCGGGCCGGTTCCGGCCCACGGGCCGTATGTTTGACACCCCTGTTCTAGAGTATCCGCTTTGGTGATCTGCAGGTCGCAGTTTGGGGTCTTCAGATGTTCCTTAGCCATGATCTTTTTCTTTAGCTCAGTGAGAGTGATGTGCAACCCATCGAAAGTGACAAAGCTGTGTTCCAGTTTGGAAAAAAACCTATATTGAATACACGACATTTTTACACGTCAACCTGAAGATGAAAATTGTCTCAAGACTGAAGACAAGGGCCAAATCTGATCACTTTAAATTAGGAAAAAATCCTAATACAAAGCGGGCAATGGAGTTCTTGATTTGATTCAGATATAAATACCCGTAGAGACAGGCCAGACCACCAGTGAGTGGTACCACGTACTCCTTCAGTCCGTCTGCAAACAAACACAAAACACACCAGTGTCAGCTAGGGATGTAACGATTCACTCAACTCCCGAAATGATTCGATTCACGATACTGGGTTCACGATACGATTCTCTCACAATTTATTTTACAAAATGAGACTGTGGACAAATGATGATTGAAAAATATTCCTTTATTTTTTTGGGGGGGAAAACTAGAAAATACTGTACTATTTTCCTTTTATTTTTCATTGTCAAAAGAATCCCTTGATAAACTATTCAAAATAATGCAATTTAACTAAAAATAAATCTTGAATTAAATAAATAAAGGAATAATACAAATGAAGAAGAAGATTATTAATTTAAAATCTGGTTCTATAATAAACAATGCAAAACTGCATAATAGTTATTTTTCTTTTTAACAGTGCAACTGAAAATGTATTTTGTGCCTTAACAATTGGACTTTAAAAAAAAAAAAACTGTCATTGCCCTGTATTTACGTCAGATATTTGTTTGGACCAGCAGAGGGCGCTGGAAACCCAGTGGTTGGTTGGCATGCAGCTAATCTAGCAGTGAAGAAGAGATGCTATGCTAGCAGACAGAGCTAATAGAATAACGTGACTTTTACAGATATTCATGTAATATTACAGATATTCTTTCGGTGCTAAAGGTGTAATGAATCATTTATTAACATATTTAAGAGTAGAAGGCGGCCAGAAAGAAAGTATTAGCAGACTCCGCCCGCCGCCTACACTTCTTGATAGCGCCCTCTGCTAGTTAAAAAAAGTACTGCGATTCAATTTTCAGAAGATCGATATCAATCGTGATACCTATGAATCGATTTTTAACTGCCTTACGATTAATTGTTACATCGTTAATTTTCAGTATGCTTAATTTTGCCATTTCTTCAGCAATTTCAGTATCCAGTTGTAATTTTTCATTCTTTTTACGCAGTTGTTCCTCCTCTTCTTCTAGCTGTAATCTTGCTTTCTTTTTGCATAGCCCCTCCTTCTAGCGCATGTTTTGCATTCAACAAGTTTAGTCTAGTGGCCAAAGCAGCTAGCTCAGCTTCAGCTATTAAAAGTGCAGATGAAGCAGAAGAGTACATGGAACTTTTGCGAGATCCAACATTGGAAACACTGTCACTTGGTTTTATTTCATCTTCATGTACATCACAGAAATTTGATAAATGTTCATTTAGTTCATGTTGTTCCTGTGGGTTAGTGTTGTATTGTTCAGTTTCCTTTATCCATCGTCTGGTTTCATTTTTAAATGTTTCAGTATAATTCATTACACTTGACAACCATTCAACTTGTTTATCAAACTCATCTTGTGGCAGTAGTGGTAATAATTCATCATGAGCATTATTAGCACATTCACGAAGTTTATTTAACTTCTCCACACAATTTTTAATTGTAAACATGTTTTCTTTGTGGTTCATGAGCTCCTTCATTCCTGCACTAAAAAAAAAGCCTGTGTGTATTACAAGAAAAAAACATGTACATCGGTTGCACATATTAAAATTGTGATTACACAAAATGATTTATATGCGTTTAATATACTTAATTATTATTAACATCATAAACATGACTTTTTCATTTTTATTCAACATTTTTCTTTAATGTTAAATATATTTACTCACTTTGTGTTAAACCCACATAACTATTTTTTGTTAACTGAAAACATTTTTTATGTTGATCGTATTTAATTAGCATTAGTTAATTCAACCTAAGTTTTATATGTAGTTTACAAATATTGAATTTTGGTAAAATCTCATTCTTTTTAAACATATCTTGCACTATTAAGTTATAAAGCTATTACATATTCTTTGAGTTCAATTTCTTTGACCACACTATTTTTAAATGAAGACTAACTCCAATAAACTATTTCTGCAACTCTTGGTCTGGTCCAGCGTTATCTTGTAACTACATCTTTTACTACTTTAAAACAATCAAAAGAAATAAGGCATGAAGAAAGCATTTCTTTGAACACATTCACTGTATTTTCAACAATAAAATCATAACAGTTATGCACGTTATAACAACCATTTTGGGCTTTCTCTCCATTCAAGTTACAAAACAAAATGATGGGAAAATCAAAGATAAATAATTTGAAAACAAATATCACTGGGTGTGAGGAGAAGACGCATGTGAACTTAGTGAATGATAAAATAAAAAAAGCATTGGCATACCACAAAACCTGCGTGGTCTTATGTTTAAAGAACACAATAGTCTGTACATAACACTTTATAACAGATAGTGAACAAAATGAAAAGTAGAGTTGAGACTCCAGGTCCTTAACAGAAGTTCGTAAATATGTCTCAAATCAATACACAATGCTAATAGAATTTCCAAATTAAACAGAAATTTGACTTTTGAAAATAATAAGAACCTGGAGCTATATGTATCAAAAATAAATTTGCTGCAAGTGTACAGTACACATCAAATGTTCTTTTTGTAAAGTACTCATAAAAAAAAAAATGTTCCATCAAAATTAAGGTATTGATTGAATTGAGATTCCATCAGAAAACATTGATTCACAAACATACAGTAGAACCTGTAAGTAGAACCCAAAACATTCACTACAGAATTAAAAATACAAATGTAAAATATAGAAACAAGCTGAACAGCAAACAGAACGATTTGCAAGTAAGGTGCATTAAGGGCTTGTCATAACTCCTGATTTAACGTCTTCAGGTCAGGGAACATGGAACACAGGAACGCAGGAAACACCACTTTGTCTCATTTGCAGTATCATGCAAACACCTCACTCGTAGAGTCTATTTTTGAGAACTTGGGCTCTTTTGGAGAGTGTGGTGCCATCCAGCTCCATTACTACTTTCTGGAGGACTTCAAAAGTGTACTTCAGTTCAGGCGGGTAGTTGAGATTCAGAGCATACATGAGTCCAAATAACATTGCGGCAGCTAAAGCAACATTGTCCAGGTCTTGCATTACCATCTGGCCTTCAAGGATAATCCCAATGTCTTCTGGTGAATCAGTGGCATCTCTCGGTTTGACAACATAAATGCCCACCATGGTCTCCTCTATTGATTTATGAAAGAGGGCATCATCTTTCTCCTGTGTGTAGAGCAATATCAAAAAAAAAATCAAATGAGATATAAAAAACACCAAGTATGTTCACTAGATAGATTACACTAGTTATCTGTGTAAGTAAATAATAATTCATAATAATAGTGTTTTGCACCATTCCCATGCAACATTTGTAGCGACAGTTTTCTTGGGGCAAGTAGGTTCAATGACATCATTTTGAGCCGAGGCATTTGCCTCGATGTGACTTCACTACAACATGCTAATATCAGTTTTCAAATTATGAAAAGTAAATAGGCACGTCTTGTTTTTAACAAGAGTCTGAATATATTCATTGGCTCAAGTTACTTCTATCTTTTTTTCTTGGGGGAACAGTTGCACATAGACTCAAGCTGCATTAAGAACCTTCGATGTGTGTGTAAGCTAAAAAGCTTTTATTTTACAAATAAATAGCATCAAAGAAATCTGAAATGTTTCCTAAATGTGTCCTTTATTTTGTATAAAAAATAAATAAAAAAAGTCATTGCATCATGTATAACTAAAAAAGCTTTGTGAGGAAATGTTGTAGTTCTCAATTATATATGGAAAAAAAAACAATCAAACATGCAACTAATGGTCTAGAACATAAGAATTTTTCCACTTTCTTAAAAGCTTATACTGAACCCTTTTTTCTTAAATTCAAGATCAGTACTTTACATTATTGACTAAATCAATGGGTAATATATAATTTCAATAACAAGATTTTACATAGTGAAGCATTTTTATAAACAATACTTGTGTTCAAATGTTACAGTAATACATTTAAATAATTGTTCTTACCACATACTCCTTTACTAGATTGTCCGGGTCCTCATTGAGGTAGACACACAGCCCCTTTATAATGCATTCCCGTCCAGCATCACAGTCATCATTCTAGGTCAACAGGGATAAGCAGAGCATGGCATTTGGTTAGAATATATTTCCTATAACAAATATATTTATTCCAAAATGCATTCTTACTTGAGCCAGTTGTGCCAAAATGTTCTGTAGTTTCTTGCCGAGCTGTCCTCCCCTCTTTTCAAACAGCTTCAGAAGTTTGTCAGAAAGAACATCCAACTGCGAGAGAAATCTGGATTGCAGTGGCATTGTGGTGATGCGTTTCAATTCTGCATTTATCTGTCAAGACAAATTATGAAAGGCATAAAAACAGAGTTACTACACGTGAGCGGAAAATCCTGGGTCGTAGTTGACAACCATATTTTTGTTTATGTTTTTTCCTTCTTTCTTCCCAATTCAAGTTACATTTGAATGGAAAAGCTTACATTTTAATGTAGGTGAGAACATTAACCAGGCAATTAAGAACATATATAAACAAGTAAAAAAAAAAGCTTAAACATTTAAGCATCTGTATTATTTTTTTACACATTTTATAAAAATACATACCTCGCTTGCATCAAAGAGTGCTGGCCATCTTGCATGCAAGTCTTGTACCATGGGAGCATCACCAATCACTTCAAGTCTTCGATATGCAAAAGTCTTCTCCATTTTCATCCTAATAATTTCCCTGTTGTTCCTCTTCTTAATGTCTGAAAGAAGTTCTGATCTAACTCTTTCAAGACTAACATCAGATTCTCCATTAGGATAACGAGGGCAGAAGTTCACTTCAGATCGTCTCGGTTTTTTTATGCCAAAAGCAGCACCTTTGCCTGCAGCTTTGTTGTGGAGAGCGTTAACCATCACCTCGGGACACCCCAACTTTCTCAATTGAGTGCGATACATTGCCAGTTTATTCTTCAAGCTAGATTTCCATCCAGCATATCCAGTGTGGGAGCCTCCTTCAGTAAGACATGGATGCTTTAATATAAGGGCTTCTCCAACTGTATTAAACTGTTTATCTGTAACATATACCCTGTATCGGACAATTTCTTGCACTAGTCCCTCAAGGATGTTGGACTTCAATTTAGGATCAGGAGAAAGCAATGTACCTTTTTCCCTGTACGCCACATTGGCTTGCTCGAGTTTCACCTCAGCATCATAGCCAAACTTGGAACACTGAAGCAGCTGGGCCAAAACGTCCTTGAGCTTGAAGACCCTGACTCAGGAGAAGAGATTATATCAGTGTCGACACACCCACTAGACAGGGACGATGAGTCGTCCTGAAGATGAACAGTAGCTGAGGTAGAGGGGCCATCAGCACATGTGGCAGTTGAGGCTTCAGTAATGGGGATTACTTTAATGGTCCCTCTATTCTGTACTTCATCCACTGAAGTGAGATTCATGAACTCATTCCCGAATAGCACATCCATAAACTGAAGTCTGAAGTTAGAGGAAAGGCCACATTGTCTTTGTACTTCACTAACAAGTTCATTCACAGATCCAGGAATTCCACTTTGAAAAGTCAACCTTTGGCTGCTGTTGTCACCCAGGATTACTTTGAGAATGGTTGGGGAATTCATTCTGCGTCCTCGTCTAAGAAAAAAATGGGAGGGAAAAATCAGTTAAAAAATAAACAAGTAGTTTTCATGTTGTTTTAACATCAGACAAACTATACTTTATTTAAAATGCATTGTTTATCATTATCTGCTGGGGTCCAACATTAACCCATTTTATTAAATCATGAAAAAAGCTACACTGCAGCATCTTTGAATGTCTCAATTCACTTTAAAATTCTCGCTGACAACTCAGCTGTTTAAGTAACATCAACCTACTGTAATTACGTTCAACGTTTCACTTTTTTTTTTACATTTATAATGTTTTAATATAGTTTTTGATTCATAACAAGTTCTTTTTTAGTCGTTGTTGGGAAGACTGGGGGGAACTAATGTTTGTTCCGTGTTTCTATACGTGCCTCTTTCAGTGTTGCACATTGTTCCATGTCCTGTTCTGACAGAGCTACCATGTGTGCGTCATCTGTTCTAAAACCACACATACACAAATACATATGAACCTACATGAAAGTATATGCTGTCATCCTGGAACAATCAGCTGTAATCATTAAAGAAGCATTCTTAAATCATCCAGTCCTCCTGATTCTCTGACCGGAATCTCCAGTCCATCCTGGCCGCTCCAACCAGTGTTATTCAATTAATTAATGTGGGAAATACTACAGTCGTTAATGTATTAACCTTACTCTACTAGGAGGTCCTTACTTTTTTTTAGAAAATAAAAGCAGCAATAAATTCAACCAGCAAAGTACTCTAAGCTCGAGACCAAAGAAAGTGGTTAAAACTGTATTTAATAATGATTAACTGTTAAGTTTTGTTTTTTAAAGGTTAAATTCTTTGACAGACCAAGTATAAATTGATACAATATATAGGTTTTGAATAAAGTCAGTCAGCTGGAACATTTATTTTTAGCCTTTCGTTTTCTAGTTTAACCAGAAACATTTGTGAGGAATGACGAGCCACATTTAAGTAACAATTTGAAATTCAACCTGCAACTAGACTGTAGAGGCTGTCGATCGATTAATTTGTGGATCACATGCGTGATTCACTTATGGTACATTGGGACATACTATATTATTAAAGTAAATATGTACAGTAAATTGGTGCCAGGAAACAAGGTAGCACAATAGAAACCCCCAGGATGTGGAGATAAAATTAGTATGCTAAAGCACAAGTATCGAAGGTGACATATGGCAAAGAAAAAGACCATTGAATACATACAAGTCAAATTGTATGATGCCCCACATTTAAGACCAGTGGAGAGAATGAGTAGGATTTGTAAATATGTCCCAAAGGCAAAAAAAAATGCACCAAAGCCCCTAAAGCAGAAAATTCAAAATATTTAAACAGATCAGGATATCCGTATTTTTTTTATACCCAACAATTGTAGTTTCTCATTACAAGTAATAGGGATTAATTCTTGTTAGTTTATCTATTTAAATCCTACTCACTCTGCTTCTTAACTGTCAATTATCAGTCAGTAAACCAACCTTTTATGAGGATATGCCTTTTTAAGGTCACCATGCGGCTTGTTCCAACCATATAATCAGCCAATGGATATGTGTCGGTGAGTTCGCTGAGTGTCAAGAGCTTTATTTCTCTTGATGGTGACATAGTTAGTTCGAAGGCTCTGTAGTGTTCATTGTACCACCCACACATCACTTTCACAATGAGGAACAACTCCTCATTCATCACACCCATATGAATGATTTCAGCAAACTCTGGCAAGCCACTCGTTGATCCGTGTGCAACTATCATGCCTTGGCTGTAGGCAATGCCACAACTTGATGCATTTTTGGCAAGATGCACTTCAGATATGAAAGGGTATTTTAACCTAATAGTCTCTGCCACTTCTTCGTTCAGTACTTCAACTGGAAGTGTGGCCACATGGGAGACATCAATGCTAGATTTACCATAAGAAGGTGAGTTAATGTGGAAAGCAATCATCAGCTGATGTTTTGAAGCCAGAGTCAGAGGTACATTCTTAAAGCAACTTGTGTGTTTCACAATCTGTTTGAAAAAACTGTGTTTGGCCTCAAATCGCATCGTCCAGAGTGCGACTAGAGGGCCAAAACACCTAATCAAGTGAGAAGTCTCTGGTCTTTGGAGACAGCAGACGTGTTTTCGTTTGCTCCGATAACACGACCTTGGCTACAGCTGAACAGCCTGAACAGCCTGAAAAACTGGGCCCAAGACTGAAGGAAAATGGTGAAAAAACCGCAGGGAGGCCCTTCAGAACCCAATTCGGGTTTGGAAGAGGTCAAGGAGATGATACGCGAGGGTCTACAAAACCTATCTGCCGAGATAAAGTCGTTGGAAAAGACGCTGGAAAACTCACTGGAAAGACTACAAAGCGAAACAAAGGTACTGAAAGAAAAGAATGAAAGAAATGCTGAAGAGATAAAATTGTTGAACGCGAGGGTTGAACAGCTGGAACAAAAGGACTAGGTGGTGGGGTGATTAAGGATTACATTAAATTTAAATTCAAAGTGTTTATTGTCATATGTGCAGTTAGAAACACGTTTTTTTTTTTTTTTTTTTTATATACAATGAAATTACTGCCTTGCTTATGAGCTGTGATATAATAATGTGTTTATACAAGTTAAATCTAACAGTGGAAAATACAACACTGCCAATAAAACTAACAACAGCAGTTAGAAACACGCTTATGAACTAAGATATATTACATTAAAATACTGCCTTGCTTGTGAACTGGGATGTAGTGATGTGTTTATACAAGTTGGATCTGATCCCATCATCAGACAGTGGAGGATACAACACTGCCAATGGAACTAACAACAGCTGGATTACCCTTGATGTAGAGACAAAACAAGGTGACATTGTGGATGAAAAGGGAAAAACCTTCCAAACACCTTCGAAAGAGGAACTATTCTTGAACTGGAGGAATGCTAACAACGTCTGGCAGGGAACAAGGCGAACACAAACAAAGATAGAGAGGACAACACTGACTACAGATGGACGTTCAGAAGAAATCAAGAATGTTTGACCAGAGAGACATGTAAACCCATGTAAATTTGCGATGGTAAAACAGGGGACGGGACCCGGATAAGCAAACTGCTTCTCTCGTCTCCTTTTTCGGCATGTAAAAAAAAAAAAAAAAAAAAAAAAAAAAAAAGTGAATGTAACCATGTCGGAAATAAACTGAATAAATAAATAAAATAAATAAATAAGTGAGGGTAGTGCTCAAGGTAGTGATGCTTTGGCAGTAGCTTTATGCCGGGAAACAGTTCTTGAAACCTTTGTCTGTGTTCAACTATTTTGCTTTCAAGGTAAGAGATGGATTCATCATTATGCACCGGAGAAACAATAAGCTCAACAATATCTTTTAAATCCATCAAAACCAGCCATGCAGGTTCAATTTTTGGAATTAAATGCCCAATCAAAAACGGGAGGAACCTCAGTAAACTCCAATTTTCATGGGCATTGCCCCCAATCGTTTTCCGACCTGATAAACTCTGTGGTACAACATGTGGCTTATTAGTTTTGTCTGACCACTTATAAGGAAAAGACAATATGGCTTTATTCAGGCCATCTACTGTAATCAATTTCTTTGATATCAGGGATGCCAGGCAGTAAGCCAGCTCGACTGGCACAACACCTTCAAATGCATCATGTGCAATGTCTGGAGGAAAACCAGAGACAACATGGAAATTAGACAGCTTTTTGGTCAAAACACATTCCCGTTTAACTCCAAAGCAGTGAGCATTGTTCTCAAGAGCTACCTTGACATGGTCTGCATGTTCCTCCACAGTTCTTAGTCTAAAAGCACCAGATGAAACACAGTCAGAACTAATTTCATCACTTTTTGCTGTGCAAAACCGGCAGAAGAAATTCCCTGAAAAACTTTCAGTGAAGCCTGCTATGCTGTGCGCTCCCAAGTTATCAGCCACAACACTATGCACAGTACCTTTGAGACACTTCCCTAATAAAGGGACATACACACCATGGTCCTCCAGAGTCTTAAGATCTTGCAATAGAGGTTCCAACACTTTATCATAACCATATATTTTCACATCAACACTTTTGCAAAGTAATGCCAGAAACATATGTGATAAAGAAGAGTGAGAGCCAGAAGGCAGGTTACCTAGTACCCAATAAACACCAAAAAGCTTATGTTTTTTGCGAGAGGTACCTAAGGGATTGCAGGTCTCAAAATCATCCACATACAGACGCAGCAATAACCTTAATTCATCAGCATTTAAAAAGTTGTTTTTTCTGAAATGCCAACCATCTTTAAGGGACCTGAATTCACATGCAGGATCAATTTCAATATCTTGCTGTCCTTTGTGATTTGCAATAACCTTGTCTAGAATTACTTGGCAATTTAATATTTGCTGCAAGGATTTTAAAAGTGGGACATACTGAAATGTAACTTTCTTTTTATAATCAAGAATGTATGTAACAGGTTCCACAACACCAAATTTTTCTTGGTAAAATTGCTTACGTTGATATGAAGTGCTAAGGCGGCCACCCTTTTCAATTGCTCTTTGAACTGGATTAGAAGAGCAAACTGCTGTTGTGATTTCTGTAACTACAGAGTCATTAACTTTGTGACGTTCAAGGATATCACTTACAAAACCTCTTGACACTGGAACTTGAGCAGAGCTTAACAAGTAGTAAAGTTCTTGTAAAAAATCATCAATAGCTGTACCTGGAACGTGCACTAAATATTCCAACTTCAACAAGGCTGCTCCAAGCTGCTGCTCAATTACACATTGGAGTTCCTTGTGCTGATTCTTACAATCTAGGGGCAAACCAGAAACTTCCTCTTCAACACACTCTTCGTCCTCGGAATCAGCAAAGGAATCTTGTACTGGTGGTGATGCTATAGCAGATGTTCTCACAATACCAGGTATGAAATCAATTTGGGTATGAGGTGTGTGTCTGCGACTCTTATGAGACTTAAAAGTACCAATAATACCAGTTTGAAAGTTACAACCAACAAACATGCAAGAAACAACTTCATTTCTCCTCAAATGTGTGTTTATATGAACAAAGAACTCTCTTTCATTTGATAAATTCTTGCATGCACATAAGTGACAGCTGAAGGTCAACAACTGTTTTTGAGACTGACTTAAGTGTGTGGGATGCGCTCTACTTTGATGAACAATTAAAGCATTCCATGTCTTAAATGAGCATGGACATTGAAAATGTGTACATGGATATCGAACGGTGCGTCCAAAATGTGGATGTTTAAGCTTGTAATGATTGAGCAGTGCAGACCTACTTGCAACAACTACTGAACACCCCTTACACTCCCACATTCATCACTGGGGAGAGAAACAGAGAGCGAGGCAAATGTGAGACTAAACCAACCTAAAACACATGCAACTGAGTTTTATGTATATCAAAAGATCAACAGTGCCCAGCTTTTACTCTATGATAAATATAAATACATTTTTTAAACTAATTCCAACACAAACTGAACAATACAACATGCATGAGAGCTGTCTCTATTACGAAACTATACAATCAACTAAACACATTTTAGCTGGCAAAAAATGTCACATAAATGCAATAGAAAAATTAAATTAATCATATTGCTTACCATTCACATCAGAGCCTTCAGAACCATATTTAAACTAAAGCAGAGGTCAGCAGTTACAGCTAATGGGCTGAATGAATATCTGTGAAGAAAAACAATGAATTTTATTATTAATTTATTACACCCATCAGAATGCCAGCTAACAAAATGTACTTACATAGATCCCTATTTTACTTAATCAGCAGTTCACCTCTTATATTGATTTGTAAAGGCATTGAAAATGTACTTTTCAGACTTTTAACATACTAAGTATTAGGCTTTACACCGATCTGATCGGCCATGATCGGATCGGACGATATTTTGCATTTTATGCTAAATCGGTGATCAGCTGTTGCGTGTTAATTCACCGATCCGAACAATGACGTCATAGTTGTGGGTGAAACTTTCAGCAGATGCTCCCATTGCATCGTTCTACCGTCTCATTTACACTGAAGAGTAGTGTGCTCTATACGTGACATGGCTTTATTTCACTCACATTTGAGGTTCAAGGTTCAAACCCACGGGTGAACAGCGTCTCTCTGTTGGAGGGTAGCTGCTGAAGACTGGGCTTCATCACAGTTTACTCACTCTGAAAAGTTCTGCAGTTAGCAGAGATCTAGACTACCATTAAAATAACCTCATATTACGGCTGGGCGATTTTGCCTTAAAAAAAAAAATTAAATTGATTTTCAATTGTTTTTTTATTGCACTTAAAAATAACTGCAGACATCACATATGTTGTCAAAAGTTAAACTTTATTGCTATGATTGATTTATTGCTCATAAAACAATCGAAAAATAAAAAGTAATGAGCCTCTGTCATTCAACAATTTCAAGCTTTATCCCAGGTTTAAAATAAAGTGTAACAGCAACTTTACAGTAGATTACATTTTCTGATTAAGAAATCAGATAAATACATAGTTTATAACAAAATTATAATTAAAAAATAATAAACTCCCTTATCATCTCCACAAGGACAAAACTGTGTTGTAAAAAAAAAAAAAAAAAAAACAGATTTTTTTGATTTTGCAAATAAAAATATTTTTAAGCCACAAATTCGATTTATCGATTTAAACGATTTTTTTTGCCCAGCCCTACCTCAATATATATATATATATATTTTTTTTTTAATGTGTGCGAATTAAAATGTCATCTGGTCATATGTTCAAGTACGTTCATAAGAAGGAAAGGAGTCGCGCTGAGAGACAAACATTAGCCGTGCATCTATTTAACACAGGTGATTGGCTCAGATAGGTTCCTTTCAGCCTGGAGCTGCCCTCATGCTGTCTATGGAAGAAAATACAGATTTTAATTGGGGTAAAAGTCCAGAAAAAAGGTAATGTTTTATTTTCTTAAAAAAAGAAAAAAAAAATTCATGTGATCGGATCGGTCATCGGTTTTTTCAAACTCACAGATCGGTGATCGGCCCAAAAATCCTGGTCGTGTAAAGCCTACTAAGTATAGCAGAGTTGAGGTTTTCTATTCACATTATGCGGAGATGGTATATTTTTTAATTGTAATGTTATAAAATAAGTAGTTATCTTATTTCATAATTAGAAAATGTAAGCTACTGTGAAGTTGCTTTTTTACTCGTTGCTGAGACTACTTAAGTTATTTCTTTTTTTTCAACCCTGAGCTTTTCAGTACCTCCTTTGCGCTTTTGGGCTTGTGTCTTATCGTCTCTGTATCAATCCGCCAAAACCTTCTTCACCGTGAACACTTTGACAACTAAGAGATCCAATAGACTAAGGAAATGGGTGGGACTTACCCACTTAGACTAACTATGTGATTGGCTATCAAGCCTAACAGCGTAGACACACGGTGACTGACAAGTGAGAGCTGCTATAGACATAAACACAGGTACTCTACACCTTCATACCAATGCGCACCCCCCCCCCACACACCCCAGAAAAAACTTTTTTTTCTTATCATGGCCCGACCCAGTGGTTCGGCGGCTCGTCCGCTTGGCGGCCCATCGGCCGGTGGGCTTGTTGGCCTGGTGGCCCAGCAGCTGGGCGTCCGACGGCCCCAGTGGCCATTGAAAATCCCCGGTGCCCCAGTACGCCAGTCCGTCCCTGACTTTGACTTATGTTTAATACAGTGTTTGCGCAAAAAAAAAAACCCGACAGTTCACACATTTAGAGAACTATTAATCTAACACAAAAATGATAGGGAATTGACTTAGCTAGCATGTAGCGCTAGCATGTGGAGCGAGCATGTGGCGCGAGCATGAAGTTACCCTTTGCAATGGCACGGACTTTTTTACTTGACGTTACTGTTAGAGAGAAAGCTCAACTAAGTGGTATAATGCGTCTAATGTGAGTTTAGCTTAAACTCTGACAACAATTTAATAAAATACAGTCACTTTTACCCTTTAATGAGCTCTTTAAATCCACTTGACCAGCCAGGTGCAGCCCAATGGAGAAAATGGCCGACCGAAAGACGTTTCCCCTCCTCTACCACCTCACAGGGGGCGGAGTTTCAAATCGAAACATGATTATTTCTCATTTGTCAAACATGACAGGAATTTGAAGATTTAACATCTCACAGTATAACAGTAACTTTGAATGATTGATATATGTTTAGGAGAAGAACATGAATTAATCTTGTCATATATGCGTAAAGCATATTTATAAATTGAACAACCTCCATTTTCCCTTTTTTTCAGTGCGGTATCACTCGTTTTATTTGATTCACATGATGTTTGTGCTCTTTTTGCAGTTTTTCCACCTTATTCACCAAAGCCTTTTCAGTGAGTTTGCTTTCTCTCCTTTTCCCAGACTCCATTTTAGAGCACAATATGTCACCACTTGTTTGACTCATTATGACTTTTCTGAATCAAATATATTTAAATGCATCCACAGGGTGTGTTGAACAGGGAAGTTAATTCCTTAAAGCAACATCTCCAAAGCATCGCATTATTTAAATCCACAATACAGGCGTCAATCGAAGCGCGTGCGTATCCAATAGCGCACGGACGTCTTTGTCCACTCCCTGGAGAACAAACTGGACCTGAAGCTGGATTTAAATGCAAGATAGGAGACGAGGGTGTTTGCTTAAACACCAGCAACAACGGAGAGCTGACCATGTCACTGATGTAGATCTAGTGACTGTAAAATGCCGACATTGCTCTCCCTGATTTGTTCTGACTTTCGGTAGTCTATAAAACTACATGTTTTTCACTGTCTGACCGATTAGTACAGCCAAAAACACGACAACAGTTCACCATTTGCCCATCTGCGTACTGTTTGGAATCCTGCTATTTATCTCCAAAATGGCGACTTTGGGTTGATGATGTGCCGTAAAAACTGTAGATATGATTTAAAACATCAAAAGCAATAGTGTGTGATATAGGCTCTTAAGTAGGCCATCAGTTGCTGAACATTGCACAATTGAAAAAAAAAAACAACCTGTCATCTCTATTTTAATGTCCATTCAAGGTAAGAAACCAGAGTGAAAACCTCATCACACAATATTCAACTAAAGAAATTAAGAAAAATGGTCTCACGCCATTTCCTGTCACCTACAAACTGCCATCTGTTCTGGGATCAGAAGTTGTGTCTGAGCGTTCAGAGCCAGCCATCACATTTAGAGGCCACAACATAAAGGGATCTGTCTATGAGTGTGAGACTCCGGGGCCTGCTACCTATGTGGACACAAATATCTGCGAGAAAAAAGCTCTACTGTTCAGCATGTTCAGTCACAAATATCCTCCTGAAGGAGGCACGAAGATACCAGCCCCCACGGTTCACTCTCTTGAGCTTGGAAGCATCAGCAACGCAAAAGCTCCAAGATTCTCCTTTGGACTGCGTCAGAGCACACCTCACCCTTTAGCGAGAACATGACAAGAAGTGCAGAATGGGAACTTGAATAAAAGTTGAGACAAATATGGGAGGGGAAAAAAAAATATATATATATATATATATTTTTTAAACATCAGACCAACTCAAAAACGATCACTACAGATCTAAGTCCAGTGGGTATCGACAGTCTTGATGGCACATTACTCATGTAGTTTGTTTATGAGGACTTGAACCTTAGTGGAGAGCTTGTTCCCATCCAATCACATCATCACCTTTTGAATGAACTCAAAAGTGTATCGCAGGTCCTTGGGATAGCTGAAGTTTAAACAGTAGATCAAGCCAAATAGGTTGGCACAGCCATTTGCCACATCTTTCAGGTCCTCCAGCACTGCGCATCCTTCAATGATGACGCCAACATCTGCAGATGGATCTGTTGCTGCCACTCCCTCATGTCGCACATTGCACATGCTCAAAACCACTTTCTCCATTTCTCCTTCTGCACCAGCATCAACATCCTAAAAATGGCACAAAGAAACAATATTAATTACACATTACTGTAATTTTCACACAATGCAGCTCTGGAAGCAAATTAAAAGACCGCTGCAAATTCACCATCGCTTTATGTATGACAGCAATGTAATTGTTTTTCAGAGCAGTATGTTGCAGAATATTTATCGCAGCTGTAAACCTATATTTTGAAGAAGAAGACATAAGTCGTATTGGTCTAAAAGTCCCATTTGTTTTCCGAAACAGTTCTAAACAAGCATTAAAAAAATCACCGTATCTGAGAAGAACCATTCATCCAGACAATATTCTGGAAAAAATAGGGTGTGTATAAACAAATATATATATATATATATAAACAGGCCTACGTTTATAAAGTTCGCAATTTAAACCTGAATCACTAAATCCACCAAATTATTGATTATCTCTCCTGAACAATTCAGCCAACTCAGGAAGAAGCTCGAGTGCCACCTCGTGTTCTGCTTAGCTTCCAGAATTTTTTTTCCGTTGCTCAGTTCGGTTTCCTGCTGTATAATATATAATGTTCAGGTTACATTCTGCAGCATTGCTTTTTTTGGTGGCATTTTAATGGTGCTGTAAGCTTTATGGTTAAGCTGTGTAATTTTGGTGTTGGTACAGTAGTAGTAGTAGTATTACGACTTGTCAGGTGTAATGGAAGCCCAGGTTGCTTTGATAGCAGCCTTCAAGTCATCTGCATTGTTGGGTCTGGGGTCTCTCATCTTCCTCTTGACAATACTCCACAGATTCTCCACAGGGTTCAGGTCAATCGAGCACAGTAACATATTGAACCAGCTTTTGGTCCCGGAACCCCCGGGAGCGCCTGAGCCACAGGTTGATTACCTCCATGCCACGCTGCATTCATGCAGTAATTCCTGTAAAAAAAAAAAAGGCCCAGCCAAGTATTGAGTGCATAGAAATGAACATGCTTTTCAGTAGCCTTACATTTTTGTTTAAAATATTTTTTTTTACTGATCTTACGTAATATTCTTATTTTCCGGAACACTGAATTTGGGGTTTTTATTATCTGTAAACCATAATCATTAACATTGTATCATGAGCCCATATCATATATAGGGATGGGTACCCGGTATCAAAACTACTTGGACCTAAAGCTACAACCTCAACGGTCCTGAAAAAGGTATTTTAAGGTCGCGTTAATCCTCAAGCCTCACAAGCATTGACACTGCTGTGCTGCCTGTCAGTCCTCCTTAAAAGCCACATGCTCAGCTGACTGATGGGAGGGGCTACTGTAAACAGCCTTCACCTTGCTTCATGAGTAGGTGTGTCTGTTTACGCTATCAGTAAAATTACGGTCAAACACATGGCTATTTAGGCGGCTATTGTGTTTTTGAGTCCGAAAAGTGTGTGCCGCTGCAGAAGCAGATGACTTGTGTGTGTGTGTAGTGTGCGCGCCATCTCCACGGCTTAGCCTTTAGCCTAGCCGATAGTCCTCCGCTGCAGCCACACTGTCGTGCCGCCTCCGTCTGCTCCAGTGGCAGCGGGTGCTGGCAGGAAAACCCGCTGCTTCGTAGGCCACGGGTTGTCCCGGCGTTTACCCACACATCGCTACAGTGCCTCGGCTGCCGGCAACGTTTAGTTCGAGACTCGAGTAGTGACTTGTGATCATATATTATCTTACAGCTAAAACGCTGTGAGTTAATATGTTTAAAAAATAATATAAAAATACATTAACAATGAACTGCATGCATAAGTATGTGGCTAGCTATTACCGTTTTCAAAACTCTACCAAAATACACAACCAAGTGTGATTAAAAACACTGAGAACACTCAAATAGGTTAACATAATATCAATTTCACACTGTATTTTTAAGGAAACATTTTTACTTACCACGCTTTTGAAGGACGACGGAAGGAAGCCATTCACAACCAGCGCACATGGAGAGCAAGCTGAGTCCAGGTGCTTCCAGAGTAGCTACTGCGCATGTCTGAGAATACGTCATATTGCGTGCACGTCTGTGTAGGAGGATGAGTTATTAATAATGGGTTATATAAATAAGAATATTAATTATGATTATTAATATTACTTCAAATTTTGCGGGGTGCGACTCTTTTTAACAGGAGAAATATGTCTAAGTTTTTAGACTAAACTCATCAATGTGAAACCAGGGAAAAGTGAATTCTAACAGCAAATCTACACCATAATCACAGCTTTAATGAATCAGAGGAATCAAAGATTACGTTTAACCTTTTATTCAAAATTCAACAATTAACACAGTCAAAATATCAATTGAAATGGGATAGTTAAATCATGATAAAATGCATTTCTAGGCTAATAAAAGTGAGGATTATATATAATGAAGTGAAATCACTATTCTAGCAGAATGCTAGTCTACTAAATATTGAATTAAAATGCAGGATACATATTCGAATAATAAGATTATTAAAATCAAAGAGAGCTCATATAACAAAGGGGAAGACAGACAAGGGAGAACGAACAAACGAATGAATGAATGAGATGAACTGTGTGTGAAACATGTTGTGAGTGTGTTGTGAGTTCTGTTGCGTTTCAACAGAGTATAGCCCCTCCAGCCAATCCAGGCGCTCTGGCCTTTGCAGCTAGGTTAGAGAATGGCTCGTGGCTTACCCCAATGGGTCGCGGGCTGGGCTTCTTTCGGCTGTTACGCACGTCACTAGATGCTGGATTCGTCCGAACCAAGCATCTGTTGATTCCAAAAATCTAACTGTTTCAACTAAAAATAAAATGAAATAAATGAAAAGATGGGGAAGGGAAACGTGTTGAGCATGAAACGCCAGCGTCCCAAAACCGAAATGTTGGGCGGTTTTCTTCCTTTTAAAAGGTTATCTTTGAGACTCGCCTCCCAAGAAGGAAGCCTTGTTGATTGGTTTAAAGTTGCCAGCATCTCAGCTGGCTGCCCTTGGGTGTGTCTGGGGTGTGTGTTTATGTGAGACAAAGACAAACAGGAGGGATGATTCCTAGATTTACACATAAACCATAATAATGAGTTCAGCATTTTCAAAGAATCTTTTCAACATCATATCTTGAAATATCATGTATTACGAAAGAGTTTGATACCAAACACGACTGGAAAATAGCCTAGGATCACTTTAGGAACCGGTTAATGAATTTTACTTGTAATTACTCATAAACATAAATGTCAAAAATCATGTTATGCCTCTTCTTTACTATATGGTTGCATTAGATACCTTTAACTAACTTTTGTGATGTTTTCTGGTATTTTAAGCACAGAATAGCATTCTGTGGGTATAAAATTATCTGAAAAGAGTGGAATAGGACAGACAATATTTGCAATTTCAATTTCTGCAGAAACCATTCCAATAATGTTTTCATTTATGACTTTTCAAACATAATACAATTTCTTTGTTCTCCCTTCTTCACTGGGACACATCTCAGAGAAGAGGCCTGGAAAGTGTCCTTCTGTGACATCTCACCACAGGGGGTCAGGGGTCATTGGGACAGTTCTGTGATCCTACAGTATCCCAAAGGTATCTGTTTGTAAAGGAGGGAGAGGATGAATGCTCTTCCCCCTTGTGGAGTTGTAAAAAGGACCATGGCCCAGTCTTTTCGGCTGCGTTATTGGGTTCAAAGGCCGCATAGTGGGGTTAGTTATGCACGTCAAAGTTGCTGGGGCAGTTATATTGTAAACAGTTCGTGATAAAGAAACAGGCTCCTTGGTTAATTCCTGTTAGAAAGAGGGTCTTTAGGCTTGATGTGTTTTGTAGCCTTGACATCTATTACTTTTAAATTAATCCAATGAAACCTGGTTATTTTTAGAGTAAAAACCTCAAAGTTAGTGTAATTTTAACACAACAAACGTATATATTATGAACAGCATCACCGCTCCGTGGTCCAAACTGAAACCGTGTGTTATTGTTGAGCTGATGCTTCGAAACAAAATCAAAATAAAGTTGAAAACAATTCTTGTGTGTGGTCTTCTGTGTTATAGCCGACAATAAAATGTTTGTTGTGTGTTTTTCCTGATAGACCCCTGTCCAGAGCCTTCCCAATCCCCAACCCTAAAGCGTAATTATCTAAAGCCGAATAAACTTGTTTTCCATGTAAACCTCATTTGGGAATTACCACTTTAATTCTGAATGATTTAAATCGAAATAAATAATTCAGAATGAAAAAACAAAGATAAAGACATACATAAATTATAAAGGTCAAATCATAGATTTCAAAAGTGTATATCTACAGTATTCTTTTAATTAGATGTTTTACATTTACAAATCAAATGATCAATTTCTTGTAGTTAGTGAAAGATTACATTTACTGCTGATTTAAAGCAATACAAATTATGTTAAAGATCTATTAATTGATTTATTATTATGTATCATTTAGGGGTCTATTGTGCTGGCTTTATTTGATTTATTTGGTATCTGTATGTGAGTTGTTTAATGTGTATTAAGTTTAGTATTTAAATTACAATTATTTGTTAAAGATTTAGATTTTATGGATTTTTCTTCCAAACTGTCTTTTTAGTTTCAATCTGCCCCAGTTATATCTGATTTGTCTCATTGCTTACGTACATGGTTGTGCTAAAGTCAATCTTTGACTGCCCATGAGAAGCAGTGAAAATCTGCATTGTTCTTTAGATTATCTTGGAGCCCCATTCTTTGATGCCTTTATAGGAAAAAGCTGTTTACGTTGTACGTTGTTGCTGGTGTTGCGACCTAGAATAAATGTTCATTGTTATTATTATTATTATTATTTGATCCATTGTGGTGGCAAAATTGATTAATTATGTATACTCATATATTTGCTTTTTGATCTCATTCAACTTAATACCCCAATTTGTAACTTTCCACGCCTGTCTGATGTCTTTTCCTCCTCCTGCAAAGTCAGTGGACCCATACTCCCATGATACAGCTTCTCTAAAGGAATGTCAGTTGGCCTCAGTTTAATCTCGAAGGCCAGAGCACGTCCAAACCCACCCCAGACATCACATACACACACACACACACTCACTCACATACACACACACTCACTCACTCACACACCCACACACATCTAACTTTCACCCCGACATCGGAGGTGTCAGCTCCGGCAGACTGACCTTCCCCCCCTGGTCTCTTCTTTGTTGTCTGTGGAAGGGGGAAGGTGGGACAGTGGGGTATAAATGTGTGTGAAAGGAACTTTTGGGTTCTTCTTCTTCTTCTCCTTCTCTTCGTGTCTCTCCTTTGGCCAGAGGAGACCACTGCTTTGTCTATCCCGCTTTGTACCTTTTTATTTAGTTTAGATTAAATCATTTTTTATTACTTCATCATCTCTCCTGTCTGGTCTTCATCATTTATCACCACAGAGTGTGTTTTCAAGTCAAAGACGAGGTAACCGTAAATTTCACCGTAACACCATCAAATGCATTGAAGAAGCTCTGGACATGGACAGAACAGAATTGGATTGGATCTCAGTGGTCACCTGAAATGACGATGAATTGCCAGAAGGGTGCAACGTTTCAGAGCCAATTCAACCTCTGGCAGTAAGTGACATCAGAACAGCTCAAGAAACAGATCCAGTCATAAACAGAGTGTTAACTTTGAAAAAAACAAATATGCATCTGAAACATAAAGACAAACTGACAGAAAGTGAAGACGTGCGAAAGCTTCTCAGGGAGTGGGCCCGTTTGCAGATAGACAGTGACATCCTCAGGAGAGAGACGGCGACAAGAAAGCAGCTGGTTGTTCCTGAGTCTCTGAAACCAGTAGTATACAAACACTTACACATTGAAATGGGACACTTAGGTGCAGATAGAATGGTGGCTCTGGCAAGAGAACGCTTCTTTTGGCCAAAGATGAGGCAGGAGATGGAACACTATATAACCAAAATGTGTCGCTGCATTAAGAGGAAAAAACCAAACAGAACAACCAGAACAGCCATTCAGAGTATAAAAACTTCTGCACCATTCGAGATGATCTCCATTGATTACGTGCATGTGGACAAGTGTAAGGGAGGTGAGGAGTATATACTGGTCGTCGTTGATCATTTCACTAAATATGCACAAGCATATGGAACAAGAGACAAGTCGGGGAAGGCAGCAGCCAGAAAGCTTTTCGACGACTTCATCATGCGTTTTGGAATCCCATCAAAGATACACCACGACCAGGGAAAAGAATTTGAAAACAATCTCTTCTGGAAGCTCCAAGACTACTGTGGTATTCGTCACTCCCGCACTTCTCCATATCATCCGCAAGCTAACCCCGCAGAACGCTTCAATAGAACACTGTTAGGAATGCTGCGCACCTTGGAAGAGTCCCAAAAATCAAGGTGGAAAGAGCACCTTAACAAAGTAGTCCATGCCCATAATTCAACAATGCATGAAGCAACGGGATTTTCTCCATTCTTTCTTCTCTTTGGCCGTGAACCAACACTCCCAGTGGACCTGATGTTCCCCAGGAAAGGAGAAGAGGAAAATCGGTCCCAGGCTGGCTATGCAGAGAAATGGAGAGAAGTCATGCAGGAAGCTTACACCATTGCAAGACAGAATATGAAGAAAAGTGCACGAAGAGGACAGAAAAACTATAATCGGCATGCATGGAGCTCTACCCTAGAATCAGGTGACCATGTCCTAGTGAGAAACCTTACACCCAGAGGCGGCACGGGGAAACTGCGCAGCTACTGGGAGGATGTGATTTATGTGCTCATGGGAAGGAAAGGCCCAGAGAGTCCAGTGTACGTGGTTGAGCCGTTGCAAGGAGCGGGAAGAAGACGTGTTTTGCACCGAAACTTACTCCTGCCGTGCCCATACCTGGTTGAGGAGCAGGTGGATGAAACCAACCTGAAAGAGAAGAACAGCAAAAACAAAACAAAACAGAGAACGAGGAGACAGCAAATAGCCAAGACTGACACGTCCTCAACTGACACGGACAGTTCCATTGAGGAGGATTATCATATGTGGACGGCAGTGAGACAAGTAGAACTGCCCCTCAATGCCAAAGCAAGAGAGTTCCACCCCAGGAGTGAAACGCCCAGAGTCACAGCTGAGATGGCGGTTACACCTGAAGAGCATCCTGAAGGGGAAAACATGGAAGAGAGACATGGTGTGGAGGAGAACGGTGAGGCTCCAGTTGTGGACCAGGAGGATGAGCAGAGGGATGTTGAAACATGGAGGGAGAGGCCTAAGAGAGAGCGACAATCCAGGCGTATCTACACCTATGATCAGCTCGGCCAACCGACCTTTCATCGGCTGAAAACCTGCCCTGTTAGTGTGAGAGGGCCCTCGGGAATCAGCAATGACCTGCCGACCAGATCATCATCCATGTATCCTTCTTTGTGTTGAATAGAGTCATATACACACACAGGATACTTTGATAAGTTAGTTTATTTCTGTTTTTTTTTGATAAAAGTTATAGTTCATGGGGAAGTAGTATTTAACACAGAAAATCGGGGTACTGAGCTAGTATTTTGAGTTAAGACAGTAGTGTGGTACAGCCTAAAAAGTAATAAGTAGTAGTGTACACAGGTACTGTAAAGAGTAGACTTCCTGAGTAAATGGCAATGATATGTGTGTATACACAGCTCTGAGTGTACATGGTAATTTTCTTGTCCCATTTGCGAAGATTCGGGGGGCCCACCGATGCTTCTATGGACTATGCACTCTTCAATACTGATGGACTGTGAACATGTAGTCCTGTATTGTGGTCATGAGAGACTTTTGGAAGGGAAGTGAAAGACTGGACTGTTGAGAGAGTACCGCCGTATTATCCTGTGGAAAGAGACATGTGATGTGTGTGATACAAACCTGTTCACTTACCTTCCCTTAAAGTATAAAAATGCTAGAGAATTAGGGAAATGTCTAGCAACATTTTTATTTGTGGGGGAGGGTGTTGCGACCTAGAATAAATGTTCATTGTTATTATTATTATTATTATTTGATTTGCATTTTTATAGGGGAAATTACACTGAAACGGTTAAAAAGAAAAGTGAAAATGTGTTCTTAATTTCCATGTTAATTAAGCTTATATTTTATGTTCGGGCAGAGTTCGGGTGACGTCATCAGTGGGCGCCGGGGGTGTTTTTCGGCAGTGGTTAGCAGTGTGCAGCTAGTCCGTGTATGTGTTGAAAACTACACAAAAAGTACTTGAACTGGGGAGAATAAAGTTGCCGAATGATGAGACGGAGTCATGTCTGCTTGAGGGTGCAACACAAGCAGCTTCAAAAGGGTAATAATACAGATTGTTTACGAGGGTATCGGTCAAAAATGTCAAAATGTAAACTTGGTTGAGGCTGCAGTCCTCAATCTCCGTCTCAATTTTCCTGAAATTGAGTAAAAACAAAAGAGTAAAAGAAGAATCTTTCAGAAATGACAAAAAAGAAAACATGAGCTGAAAAAAAAAAAATCATGGTCAATAAAATAATTAAAAATAAAAAACTGATCAATCTAAATCTAAATGTTAAATCTAAATGTTAAATCTAAATGTCTAAATCTAAATCTGAATATTAAATCTAAATCTAAACGTTTAAGTCTAAATCTAAATAATATATGTTAAATCTAAATGTTTAAATCTAAATGTTATATATCAAATCTAAATACTTAATCTTATATCTAAATGTTAAATCTAAATGTTAAATGTAAAATGTAAATGGTAAATCCTTATGGTAGCTGAATAGATACGGAGGTTCGCTTGAAAGCCCACCATGGGCCACTTTTCTAATTTCGTCTTTTTGGGGATGTCTAGAAAGTTGTAAAAATTTTCATTCTCCCGTCGTCTCAACTTCAGACCATCACGTCATTTCAACGTTGGTCTGCTCAGCAGACGTATTCCAGACATCCCAAAAAAGATGAAATAAAAAAAGAGGCACATGGTGGGTTCAAATCCCAAGACCTTTTGCATTCAAGCGCAGTGCTTTATCTATTTAGCTACCATAACCGTATGTAACTCAGGAGATCTCAGCATGTCACATCAAACTACAGCATTAAAATACATTTTAATAACTGTGTTGCACTGTTGTGTTGGGAGTGTACTGTGAAGGGCAGCTCATCCACCTGCCATGACCGCGCGCTCGATCTCCGCCGCCGGGAGAGAACCAGCCATACATATTACCAAGGCAAGCATCGGTGAAGAGGTGGGTGGGATCGGCAGTGTGTGTCTCTGCTTGTGTATTGGTTGAGGTTACAAGGGGCGGGGTCAATTAGCATATGAGAAAAACATTTAAGTTCAACAATTAGGTTCAACATTTAGATTTCGATTTAACATTTTGATTAAAAATTTGATTTAACATTTCGATTTAACATTTCGATTTAACATTTAACATTTAACATTTAGATTTAACATTTATCATTTCGATTTAACATTTAACATTTAGATTTAACATTTAACATTTCGATTTAGATTGAAACATTTAGTATTAGATTTAATATTTAGATTTAGATTGAAACATTTAGATTTAGATTTAACATTTATATATAAAATTTAACATTTAGATATAACATATAATATTTAGACTTAGATTTAAATATTTAGATTTAATGCTTTTTTTTAACCTCTATATATGTGGTTAAATATTGTGTTAAATGTAGGAAAATGTGCTAAATATGAGAAAAGTGAGATAAACAATGAAAATGTGTTAGCTACAACTTTTATACTGAATTTTTACACTTGGCACCCCATAGACGGAGAGCGGTAAGGTGAGAGTCTGGCTGTGTTAATGCGCGAAAAGGAGGAGCTTCTGCTCTGCTCCTGCAACAACACGCACATACTTTTCCGACTAAATCACTGCACGTTGTTTGATTGCGTCACACGCTACTATTCGACCTTGCTTTTAACTCACCAAACCAAAGGCCGAATTCTTTTTTATTGACAACATTCGGCCTAATATATTTGGTGGCTGAATATTCGGTGCATCCCTAGTTCTATGTCTTACACTTAAATAGTTAACAATTATTAAAATATGTTTCTTTTTAATTCTTTTCACTACCTGTCACTTTTCTTGAGGATCATTTTACCATTTAAAAATGTATTAATATTAATATTTTCATTGATTATGAAACCTAACAAGGAAACCAAGAGATGAGAAACAAATGAGATGATAGAAAATATGTTTTAGTGTATTTTACAGATAATTTAAGACATGGGTCAAACCAACCCGTTATCATAACAGATGCTAACATTAAGCTAACAAAGGAGGAAGGTTATGTTTTATGGGTTTATTTACTAAAGGCTCAGTAATTGTGATGAATTGTAATTGAAATTCAGCAATTACATATGTAATTGTATTTGACTTTAAGGGGAAAATAATCATTGGAATTGGAATTGGAAAAAATATCGGTTACCGTGAGTTGTAATTGAAAATGGATAATTGATAAATGTAATTGACCCCAACCCTGGCTGCAGGTGCTGCACATCTATTTCCATCCTCCTCCATACTTGAGTGTTGGGGTACATTTGGGGCTGTATTGTAGGCTACGCAACTGATCAGTAAAGCATAAAGGTTAAAGTACAGGCATAGGTTCCTTTCACCGAGTATCATAAGAGAGCAAATACCTTGTCTTTATCTGAATAAACTGTTCTCAGGGATTGAGGGACAGTCCTTTATTTTTGAAGTCAGTACAGTTAAGAATGTTTGTAAACAATCCAATAGTGTTTCAGCTCAGAGTTGTATTTTTTTGTTTTCCATCTAACATGTTCTTTCTATGCTTTCATAGGTAAGACAACTACGATGAAACGAAGCTGGACACAAGAAAAATGTGCTGCCGTGCAGAAACATTTCAGAACTTTTCTTGTACTTGTAGTGCATTGATGTACTTAACATTTTGATATTAAAAGGTTTATACTCTTTTGAACTAAGGTTAAGAGTTTCAACACATGTATGTCCTCAGCAGACCTGAGAGGCCTTCATTTTTGAGTAAGTGTATCATGAGGCCCAGTGTGTTATATCAATAATGGCTGAAGTAATATCCTTACGTTTGTAGAACACATGTCTTCTGTACCTTCTGTTTTACATTTAAGCTGGGTTACATTTAAGCCTGAGGGGCACCAGGCATAGAGGACCCCCATAATTGAACAATTGATAGATTGTTTTTCTCCAATCTATTGCAAGGACAGTAGAACCATTCTTCTCTGATGTATAAGCTAATGGTAAAGATGAAAAGCAGATGTCGGGTGACGTATCACTGAAGTATATAGGCACCTGATGCTTGGAGGAGCTTCAGAGCTGCTTTCGACCTCGCACTCTCCAGACAAGCCATGGTGTCTGTATTTGACTTTTTCATCATGTAATAATAAATGTTGTATTTATATCATGAAGATGTCAGCGGAGAATTCTTCAACCTCTTCACATCAACAAGGGAAATCCACAACATACTGAAGCAGGAAAAACAGATTGTGAGCGCTGCATTTCTGCAGAACCTCAAGCCCTTGCAGGCTGGGACTGGAAAGCTGTCAAATACTTTGTCAAAAATCAGATTACATCTCAGAAAAAAAGTACAGTGATTTATTAGGGACACCAAGTCACTCCTTTTACCATGAATATTTCCTGTTTTCCTTTTGAGCTCCCTTAAATTCAGATGGTTGCTGTTCTATTCCTCAGTTTTGTAAGTAGGCTAATGTAGAGGCTGCTGACAGGTTTTAACTGGCACTGACACTCTTATCTCTATACTCTTCAGAAAGTCTTGGTGCTGTTGAGGATGATGAAAGAAGTGTTGATCAGGTCCTGCATGTTCCTGCTCTGTTATCATAATTACAGAAGTAATGCAGAATGTAGAGGTTTTATAATAAAATGTAAATCCCTGACGCAATGTTGCAGTTTATTTGATAAAACAATGAACAAGTCATTATAGTGCGAGAGTCCTCCATCATTTACAAATGCTATAAATACATGTGTGTGAGAAGGTGGTCTTCAGAAGTGACAAAGGTTTAAAACAGGGGCCCACGAGGAGGTTAAAAAATGTCAGGGAGACAAAAGTTTCAAAATTTGATAAATTGAAGTGATATTTTTGTTTAGGAATTTTTATTTACCTTGCTTGATTTTTTACAAAGCTTTAGAATTATTGAAAAGGGTGTAGGAAAAAATGGTTGGATGCCACAAAAGGCAAAAACGAGTATGTGTGTGTGTGTGAGTGTGTGTGTGTGTGTCTTGGGATCAGCAAAAAGACACTATAGTAAAGTAATCATGGTCCTCTTGTTTCTAGGTTGCTGCTGAGGGGAAAAGAAAGAGGAAGAGGTACCAGGTCTGCAGGCCATCTGACGACATCAAGACAAGCATAACCTGTGCAAAATGAATTTGCACAAAGCACAGTGTGATGACTTATCACAGACACACCTTGTTCATATTGTGATTGCTTGTTATTTTTTTTTCATTTCTGGTTCACAAACAGTATGTAAAACAACATTTAAAGGTTAAATTTAATGTCAAATGTTTTGTAAAATGTTTGTGTTTTATATGTTGTTCTTTCAAAAGTAATAAAGTGGTGAAACATTCAAAAAACTAGTGAATTACCCTAATTGAACCATTACCTGTTAGAGGTAAGGAACACCATTGCACTAAATATTGATAGAATAGTTATTAATGGAGTTAGTAATTAAATATTTATAATGTTTGTTAGGATTTTTTATGTTTTGGACCTTTTTTGGATAATTAAACATGCATCGGATCAAATTGCTGTTCCTGACAAATGAACATAACAGGAGAGTTAAATGGACTTACAGTGTTTATTGCATGTGCTGGAGCAAACACTCTTCTGTCATGTGAGCAGTCAGTGATGTGTAGTGTGGCACTGCAGCATCATCTGCCACTTGACATCCTCACAGCAAAGTATCGAGGGAGGTGTGTGTAAAAGATGTTGGGGATAAATGTTGCTTTGCTTTTACATCCCTGGTGATAACAATGCTAATATTACTTCTTTGGCTCAACAGATGTGAGATTATGTCAGACACTGTTCTGGAGAGTAACCTCACCTCCTGACTGTGATCTTGTGGGGTTTCCTGAGGACAATGGCTTTTGTCATTAGCTTTGCTGATCTTTCTCCCATTGATTGTGTTGCTCTGTTGCATAATGCTTATGTTGCACAAATGCATCTCTTCCCTGATATCATTTCAGTTTATAGAATTAAATATGCTTTCCAATCATCACACTTCTGTTTTTTCATATCCTCATACATTAATACTGACAGTGACGATGACTGACCTAGATGCTATTTCAGGATGCTTTAATACAGTGGTTCACAAACTTTTTTTGTCCCTTTTGTCTCTTTGCAATTCTGTCAAATCATGTGTAGCTCCTTTTCATATCACAAGAACTCCTTCAAACTTTCATAATCTGTTTAATTTGTGTATCAGCTGGTTCTCCTAAACTCCAACACGTGACCTAACGCTTTATCTACAAATTTAAAATACTACGTGCATTAAATGAAATAAATTAAAAAAAATCAATGCAACTTTCATGATTACTTCATTAGTAAGTAAATATTGTCTTTTTTGTAGAATGCTATAGTCTCCTATCAGAAGTGTGATTAAACGGCCTCTCTTGCATAAATTAATTATGTTTCAATAAATTACAATAAAAACAATATTTTATTGAACAAGATTAGTGTTAGTTTGGGATTAATTTGACAAAAAAGCATAAAAAGGAAATAGGAACATTTTCCTATGATTTAAAAAAAATGGATTAATAAATGTTTGAGTACTAGTAGCCCCTTCAATGTGCTCCCGTACCCCTGGTTGGGAACCACAGCTTTAATTGGCATTTGGCTTAATCTTTATTTTAGTTTTTAATCAACATAATTCTAAACTTGTATTGTTAATCAGTAAAATTTACACCAGTGATTTAAAATCAATAAAGGTCATTCATGTTATACAGTAAAAATAAATATTTTAAGAAAGTAATGTTTGATTTACATATCTCAGTTAATTTTTAAGTTGTATTTCAATTAATTTGTGATCTAGCTATGGTTATTTATGTTTTTATTACAGGTGGTTTTTCAAAAATGGATGATTGTGAATGATAGTTTTTTGGTGTACTGTGTGTCTTCTGTGACCTGAATGTGTTCTGCTCTAAGGTCTGTAGTAGATTAGCTCCTTCTGTTGTTTTTAAATACAATTCTCTGCATGTTGTCTTGTTCAGTGGTGAGTGTGTACTATATAAACTATTTATATACTGTATGTACATTTTAATATGATACACTGTACTGTAAAAATGTTTCATTTAGATTTATGAAGAATCCTTCATGTACCTCATTATTGCAAACCAAAACACAAAAAACAATGGCATTCTGTTTCTAAAACAAAGCCCCTTCAAAATAAAAGCCACAATAAATATATTCTTATCCTGGAAGGTAAGTTAGTTTTCTATTGATTAATCTACACACACCTGTTTGATCAGACCAGGGGTTCTAATGACATTTTGCTACAGATCAAGGAAGCTAGTCTAGATCTGACCACACCTGCTAAGATGTTGCTCTGATTATTCCAACATTACTCCTTTATTATTCCTCCATTAGCATCTAATATTAGACTGAAATACAAGTTCCTTTCATTACACTGAGAAAACACCAAGAAAACACAAAATGTTAATAGCATCAGCTCAAAACATTTTTATTTGATTTTTAAAAAGAAGTGAGAGACTAGTGACTGGGCTGGATGAGGGCTGCTCTGCAGTGATGGAGGAAACATTGCCCTGATCTTTTTCCAAGTCTGGCTTTGTTTCTTCAGTTGATCTTCTATTTAAAAACAAAATGAAAAAGAACACACTTTAAGAAACATAAATAGTGTTTGAGTAAAGGACACCAAAATCAATTTAAAAGGAAATTTTACAAATATGAAATTACTTCCAAGTAATTCAATAATATATTGATAGGTTTACAGCTGAAAGACATAACACTGATGAAAAAAATTACAATTAGACAAGGATATCGAGTTGTCTCAATTTTAAATTCTATTCATAAAACCTTTATTGGCATGACAAACATCTTTACGTTGCAAAAAGCAAGTGTGACATTGAACAATGTACACACAATAAGACATTGAAGAAGCATAATTTACATAGCACAAAAATAATAAATGGTAAAATAGGAACTTTATTAAGTAACATTTATGTCTGACTTTCTTAAAGCTGCAGTATGTAGAATGTGGGGACGTTTCCCCCTCCCCTCTTTGTTTTGAATCCTTGTGAATGCGCACAACTGTGGAGCCCTTAGCAACTTTTCACTCAATAGAGACGAGTGACAAATGTAGCGACGTCATCTTGTGTTATTGAAGAGTTTTCTGATGTTTTAGTGACTCTGACATGAACGCACATGTCACTCTGTAGTTACTCAGAGCCGAGTGACAACCACCACCACTTGCGCATCCAGATTGTAAATAAATTGCATCTGTTTTCTCCACTTTTGATAAGCTTCTCTTAGGTTTACACGCAATGTATCCTGTCTGTTCTCACTCTTCCTCTGAAACCAGTACGTGGGGCAGACCCTGCACAGTAGTGTTGTGGTTGTCGAGACCGGTCTCAGTCTCGAGACCAAATTTTAAAGGTCTCGTCTCGGACTCTGAAGCATTTTGACTCAGTCTTGTCTCGGACTCGGCCTTGTCACAAGACCGTTCAAGACCAGCACTAATTCCTGCTATTTTTAAACTTTTTTATAATGTGATAACACGGAGAAGAACAGGATAAAACAATATTTTATTAATTCTTTAATCCACCTCGTATAATGACGCAACCTCCCTAATGTGACTGAGTGACGTGTGTGACACACTCGTGTGTGTGTGTGTGTGTGTGTGTGTGTGTCTGGCTACGGTTTCTGTTTGGACCGCGGAGCAGAAGGAGATATGAACCAATCACCGGTAAAAATCCCAGTAAAACTCCAGAAAACAATCACCAGTAATAAATATTATCTCTCTGGTAAAGACAGTAGCTCTAACAACTGGTAAAAATGATAAACTGCTGATTTTACAGCCTGTGAATGCAGTACGGGGATGCATTTACTCCTCCTCTGGGTCCTAGTGCCAGCCGGCTGGTGAAGCATGTTCCGTTTACGGAGGTCCGTGTGTGTTTAATAAGTCCGTGTGTGTTTAATAAGTCTGTGTGTGTTTAATAGGTCCGTGTGTGTTTAATAGGTCTGTGTGTGTTTAATAAGTCTGTGTGTGTTTAATAGGTCCGTGTGTGTTTAATAAGTCTGTGTGTGTTTAATAAGTCTGTGTGTGTTTAGTAGGTCCGTGTGTGTTTAATAAGTCTGTGTGTGTTTAATAGGTCCGTGTGTGTTTAATAAGTCTGTGTGTTTAGTAGGTCCGTGTGTGTTTAGTAGGTCCGTGTGTGTTTAGTAGGTCCGTGTGTGTTTAGTAGGTCCGTGTGTGTTTAATAAGTCTGTGTGTGTTTAATAAGTCCGTGTGTGTTTAATAAGTCCGTGTGTGTTTAATAAGTCTGTGTGTGTTTAATAAGTCCGTGTGTGTCAGCATGTTTATGCCTCTGTCCATCCACTCTTTTCATTATATCCATGTCTTTTAAGGCTTTTATTACATAGTATCAGCTGTTGTCCGGGCCGCCGCCATCTTGGATTATGTCGTCACCAGTGCGTCATCACCACAAGTTGCACATGCCAGAATGACTCAAAAAACTGTAAAGAGGTCTTATATTAGTCTATTTTCTTTTTAAAGTGGTGTTTTTTGTGGCTTTAGACTCCAATTACATTTATGTATATAATATCTTTCCTACAGTATAAACAGGTTCACAATATAACTATTTTTTATAGCTTCTGTTTCCACTGTATCCAGAATAATTCACTTTCACAGTTACAGCTGGAAACCTTCGTTAATTGAATATCCTAGTTACATTACAGCAACCAAATTAAACTATATCAATAAGTGAATTAATAAAAATAACCTGTGTAAAGGCTTTTTCAAACTAAAAAATTATCTTGTGAACTCTGTGACCTGTTGACCTGCACAACTCAAAGAATCAGAATCAAGAATCATTATTACTTGGTAGAAATGTTTGTAAACACTTGCTGTACATTCAGCTGACATAAAAATCTTGTTTTCAAATATGTAGAATAATTGTGAATTTATCAGTAGCAGTTTTAATATTTTAGTTAATTTTTTGCAGGCATCTTTTTTGTCCGTCAAATGTATTTAAAAGAAACTAAAATTAAAGAGAGAATGTTATTTAACTGTTGAACCTTGTCATAATTTTATTTATTTATAGATTTTTTTAAATTGAAAAAAATAATGTTTATGGTCTTGGTCTTGACTCGGCTCCTGAAAGTCTTGGTCTTGTCTTGGTACATTCTGGTCTCGGGCAAGTCTTGGTCTCGGATAGTGTGGTCTTGAACACAACACTACTGCACAATCACGGGGATTCGCGAGGATGCAAATCAGTCCTTTCCTCCTGAGTACGTTTGTGCTTCTAGACTGTTGCTTCTCCACATTGATCTGACTTTTTCCTTTTGCTTTGCATTGTAACCATTGCGCCTAATGCCAGGATGGAGACTTCTCCTGCTGGAACGTCCACCATTTTACCTTTACTACGGAGGACGTGAGCGTTCATAGACTTTTTTTTTTTTTTTTAATTTTACTTACTTTACAAGACAATCTTTGATGTTGACTCAGTGCTGCCTCTTCCTCACAGATCTGTTTAACTTAATTCTCCTCAGAGGTTTTACCTGCAAGTAGAAACAAAAAAAGATAAGAGTGTCATGACAACTATGTAGCATAACATTTAGTTGAGAAATGTGGCAAAAGTTACAGATTAGAGTCTTACTTCAATGTTCATAAGAGCTTCAATAGGAATATGATTAGGATCACTCCAGGCCTGTCAGAAGGTGGGACTCTGTGGAAGTGAGGGTGATGAGGGGCTTGTTAGTGGGAGTTTGCTTCACTTTCCATCACAGGGCCATCAACTCTCCTCAGCTTTCCCGGAGGTGGTCCGTGCGAAGTCCGACATTCTTCTCCAATCCTCCTTCGGCTTTCAGCTGGGGATGGAGGATGGTGAACAAGTTGGAGGCCATGTTGGTTGGAGGGAGGCAGTGAATGAAAAACACCATCCTGTGGATAGTCTCTTCTGACCCTCGTGTCTTGTCCAGTGTGAGACCCATCATGAAGTGGGGAGTGTGGTGGATGGAGGCTGTGGGCGGCCAGTGGAGGGGTTTTCACTAGTGAATGTCTTGCACTAGAACTACTATTCTTTTCTTTTCTGGGTGTGGTTGAATTGGGGGCATCTTCTGATATGTGTTTATTAGGCTTTAAAGATTTTGTAGCAGCTGCAGAAGATGAAGACGACTCTTTTTTGGTATTGAATATTTCTCCAGTTCTTATCCTAATTTTATCATTCTTTAACTTTAAACCTTGGCGTTGGTCTTTCCTTTGGAGGATTTCTCTTTCTTTGCTTTGTCAGGCTGAGCTTTTGACTGCTGTAATGATTCTGATTCATCGGCCTTTCTCTTTTTCAACATCTTGGTTTGTAGGTTTTTGTTGCTGGACTTGGTAGTAGATGAGAAAGAGGATGGGGGAGGAGGGGGCACAGCTCTTCTGTCTGTTTTGTCTCCTCTGTCTCCTCTGTCATCTCTTCGTCGTTCTCTCTCATGAACTGAATCATTTCTGGGTAAAGATGTCCTTTGATCTCTTTCCTTATCTCTACTGCTGTGACCCTTGTGATGCATTGAGGGCTGTTGATTGTCATCATTTTTGAAGTACTTGCAGTCTGCGTAGTCCTTCTCCCACCGTCGATACCTTTCTCTGTCCCAGCGGTCTTGGCTTTCAGGACTCTGACCTTTTAGTTCATACGGTGGCAGTTCTCGGGGAGGTGGCTTTCGTCCACCAGGGCTGTGAGCCCTGTAGCCAACAGGTGAGCGAGAACGTGATCTAGATCTATAGGATCCCCGATTGGAGAAGGGGGACTGCGGGAACCCAGAGCGCTGGTAGGCATAAGACCTTGAACGAAATATTGTCCGTGAGCGTCCATAACTGCGCCCATTGCGTCTGGAAAATGGGGAACGTGAGTAAGACCGACCGTCTTTGTGGAAGCCTTTTGTGACCTCATCAAGTTTGGAGGTAGCTCTAAAAAAAAAAAAAAAGAAAGAAAAGGAATGGATCAACTATTTTATATGCATTGAACATTTACATTTTGCATTAGTGAATTGAGTCAGAACCAGCAGTTAAAGCATTTTATACAGAATATACCAACTTGGGATGGCCCTACCACTTTAATAAATCACCAAAACTAGCATTTTTGACCAATCACTGTCTGAATCCTCAACTACACCACTTCGTAGGTTATCATCTTTCATTCCTGCTGTTTTGCAACATTTACTGAGAAATATTACAGTGAGAGAACAGAAAAGCCACTTTGCACAGGGTCAAATATTTGAGTGAGCAGGACGTTCATCAGTGTGAATTCTAGATCTTTAGCCGTGCAGTTAGAAACCACATCCACTAAAACTACTGTTAACCTCATTTTCACATTACCCTAGAAATGACCCACAGAGAGAAAGGACATCTTTTTTTTGTGTAAAAGAACAAATAATCAACTTTTAGTCTTGAGACTTTGATATTTGTGTTGTTAGCACAATTTTACTGTTTCTGAGCTAGATCTGGGAGATATGTTCTGAAGAGAGCGTTATTTAGCACTATTTGTTCACAACAATGTGCTAAGCAGAATTACACATGAATGAGCAACCATTTATGATGAGCTAAAGTAGAAGAATGTTTAAAATGCAGGTAAATAATATATATTTTTAAATGTCTAAACGTTTGTTTTTAATGGTTTGTTTTGCAACAAGACAACAGGAACAAAGCTTTTGAAGTGAATAAAAAGGCTAAAACTGTTTTTCTGCAAAGCAACTGCAACTTGAGGTATGATTCTGCTCCTAACATTCAGTGGACTGTCTGAGGCTTCCAAAACTAACAGGTTACTCACTTTTCCATCCGGTGATGTCTCGGTTTGTACAAATCCTCCTTTGAACTGGAAGGCTGAGGGAGGGGTGGTGGAAGACAGACAAGTGGGGGCTGGAAACCAGGGGCCCACCATGGAGGATTAAACACTGGGTGTCCAGAAGCATAGACGGGCTGAGGCTGGTAACTAATTATGGGTGGTGGGATGAGGCCAGGGCCTGAGGAGTATGGTGGGAGGTATGGTTGTGGTGGGGGTCCGTAGAGGGCTGGGGAAGGGTACAGAGGAGGAACGGGTGCAGGAGGTTCCACTGGTTGGAGGTGACTGGAGAGATGCTCTTCTCTGTTCCTGTACATGCATGCAAAAAAAAGTAAAATCATCCACTCACTGTTTAGCTTTGCTCACATCTAAATACTAATATATTGGCTTTTCAAAGTAAAATGTTTTTTATGCCTAAGCTAAAATTTGCTAGTGTCAAACATCTATTAAACATTGTTAATGTTTCTGAAAGTAGAGAACAAGTGATTTCTGACTAAATGCTTTACAAACATTACAGTTAATGTACAGTGACTGACCTGCAGCTTTGAGCTGGAGAACTGGTAGTTGTTACGGTGATGGGTGGTGTGGATGTAGCTGCTTTGGCTGTAGAAGTCAGTGGGATGTTGACCTTCAGTGGATCCAGTTGTCTTGAATGTAGCCTTGATAGCTGTGGTGGTGGTGGAGGCAGAGCTGGGTGGTGCACCTGTGCACGACTGTGCACTGCGTATGTCGTCCCATTTTTATAGTTGTTCACAACCTGCATGAATCATCACAGAAGCATTTTATTATATTGAACACTGCAAAGTCAAGTAAATAACAATATGGTAGTGTGTGCGTCTCAGGTTTACCTGTCGTAGGAACTTATTGGCAATGAGATTATCAGGTGAAACATCAGACTGTTTACATGTGAAACAGACGTGATCCTCCGAGTCCAACAGGGCAGTTCGGATACCTTGAGACAAAACACTCAAAATCAACTTATGCGTTAAAGGAGACACATCATGCTTTTAAATCCTTCCTTTTTACATATAAATCATACAGTTGTGGTCTATATAAAGCAGAACTGCAATGCTTGGGTCTGAATTCCTCATTGTTATAGCTCCACAGGCCCCTTTTCTGCCACTTTTCTGACGTGCTTCTGAGAGTAACTCGTTTTGGTGCTGTCTCATTAAATGCAAATGAGACACTTCATACCCCGCCCCCTCTCCAGGTTGCAGAGGTGACACTCGGTTCAACTCCACCCTGTTTGGCCATTTTTGTAGTTTGATAGAAGAGATACATTTGTCTAGCGGTGCAGAAAATGTTTATTCACACGTTATTTACAAAATGTCAACAAAATGAAATGACTAATGAAAACTTTAGACTTAAATCAAATCACGTAGGCCATATCATCAAGGATCTAAAACGAGCACACAGCGCTAACATATGAAGACGGTGCAACTGCTAATGCTAACAAAACAATGACAGGGACGTCTTATCACACTTTTTAGCGTTATTTACAGCTTACCGAAGTGCTCTGTTCGTCGTCTCCAAAGATAGAAGGAACTGACCCCTCAATCAGACAGAGTCTTTCGGCAAATCCTTTATACTGGAGTAGCAGTCATCCTTGAAGTGCTTCACGCACACAAAAATGACCTTACCCACAGATGTGGGTACATTTCCGTGAAAAATAAAACTCAATCAGGCACTTCGAAAAGGTTCTGATGCTGGGAGACGGTGTAATGAAGTGTGTGGATTACTACATCCAACAACCGAACATTTTGACTTATCCTCTCGTAACTGCGGCATCCTTGAGCTTGGACTACAAAATTAAAACGATAAATAAAAATGGCGGATTGCTCGAAGTGTTGGGCCTGGAGTCGATGTCCTAATTTGGTAGTTCCGCTGCAAATACTGTGACGTTATTGTTCAAACAACGTAATAGAGAATAGAAAAATCGAAAACAGATTGAAAAATATGACCAAAACAGAATATAAAGATATCAACGGAGCACCTGAAGAGACTAATTTGAACTTTTCTGTACTTCTGAGCACTCTAAATATACAATAAAATGCATTTAAGGGCTAAAAAAATGGATTTAGCATGGTATGTCTCCTTTAACACTATAACATGTTCACACATTATCTCGCTCAAGGGTCAACTATGGAAATGTTATACAGTTGGTGAGAGGCAGCTTTTTACTCACATTCATCACAATAACTGTTTCCACAGCAGGGTATCAATACAGCATCTATCATGAGTTTGGTGCAGATTGGACATAAAAGGTTGTCTGGAATTGGATCAATCTCCACTTCAGATGACGACTGCTCATGTGGGACAAACGGGGGGTGCTCCTTTTTGCCTTTGGCATATGCTTCACTGTAAAAACATTTCATTATTTTAGCAACAAACATTTACGTAAGTGAAATAAACATGGTGCCATTATATTCATTATTTCTGAAGGCTTCTGTTAAAAACCTACGCATCGATAGCAGGTATTACATATTCCCCAGTCACGGTCAGCATGGCTCCTTTGGTGCCTGGCTCTGCTTTCACCATGAAGCTCTGAGGGACGCCCTTGCTAGTTTTCACTCGTGTAAGTTTCTTGTTCTGTGTCTGGGAATCATGAGGAAAATAAATAAATCATTTATTTCCCCTATAAAAGATAAAAGTTTTTCAAAAAGCACTGAAAAAATTATGATAGTTACCTGCTGGAAAGTGCAATTGTGGATGTAATGACCAGCCTTTCCACAGCGATGGCAGGTATAGTTAGCAGGTGGAGGTCCGATGGTCTTCTTGGAATAACTGGACAGAGTTGAGTTCAATTATTATCAGCATATGTTATTGTGAAGTACAATTCTGTGTGCTTACAATATGGTCACAAGATTTTAAGGCCTGCTGATGAAAAATAGGTAAATTACTAACTGTATAGGGTCATATTCATAAGATGACTGATACATCATGGCTTGAATTTTGTCCTCTTCCGATGCATTAGCATCAACCAGATTGGCAGTCTACAAAGAAAGGAAATATCCAAAAATCAGAGAGACCAGGATAAGCCCAGAAATTCAAAGACACTTCACAGTTGTGATGCAGAAAGATGTGAACACGTTAAACAGTACCTTGGTTAATTGGGCGAGAGACATAGGAGAAGAATCCATCTGCAGGAGAATCAGAATACATATATTAATGTCATTAATGTTTCTAGCAGACATTGTTGGACAGGCATTTCCCCTCCACATCTGTGTCCAGTCCAACTCTTTTTGTCTTTGCAAAAACTTTAAGGATATTCTGCAGAGTAGTCCATTTTAACACGGCACATTGAAGCAAGTAATTTAGTATATATTAGTATTAGTATATAGTATATATTTACCAATTGTTTTGTCTTGACAGATTCTTTAAAATAATAATATAAAAAAAGATTACACGTGTACAGTGTTTAACAAATATTAGTCCAACTGTCAAAAAAGAGAAAGAATTGGCTTCAAGTGGACTTTGATTGCACTTTCAATGTTTTACTGTTTGGAATGGAATATTTCAAATGATGTCTGGTTTTGTTGTTTTATATTGTTCAGGAATCCAAGTACCAGTACATAATTTAAACATCAAATAAATCTATTTTAGTCGTGCTTACAACAGGAGGAATTTTTTGAGAACAAAAGATTTTAACATAAAAAAAAATATCTATAAATTCCATAAATCTTGGTCCACCAAAGATGATTTTGAGAGAGATTGAAATTGAGAGATTTAACAATACTTGACCTCTTTAGATGATATAAAGGGACAATGAGTTTAACACACTGCTTTAAATTTTATTTTATTTTTTTTGCAAAATACCACACTTTAAAATTGATGTCAACTAATATATTTGCCTGTTATACATTGTGTCCCATCACAACCAATAGCAGACATGGTAAAACAATCAATATATTTCATCATATATTAAAATCATTAGATTAACACAATTATCACAATTAATTACAGCCAAGATGTACAGTATGTTGTCAGAGCATTAAAAATATTTTCACAGACAATATGACATCAGAAAAAACATTCCATTTACACTCTTGAAATACATTTGTTTGGCCTGAAGCAGGCTACAAACCTTTCAATATGAATTACAACCATCAACAGTTAAAAGGTTTTTCAACATTTCAACATATAAACAAAGGAGGTGTGTTTTTATTTTATTCCCATGTCATTCAACCAAAAATGTATTGAACCATAAAGAAAGTGAACCAACCTAGAATAGCATTTAGTCAACAACACACAGAACCTGGACACTAAACAAACCAAAAATATCAAACTTGATGTGTGTTAACAGGATGTTCTGTAAAATTGCCCAAGAAGCAAGAAAGAGGATGAGATAATAGAATGGATGAGGTGAGACAAAATTATTGTTTTGGAGATTGTTTTACTTACGGGTCTGAATGATTCCATCACAGCTGTTTCAGAACGATCTCTGCAGAAACAAAAGAACACATCGATGCAATCAGACAACTTCATGGTTCTACACTAATTACTGATAGCATGTTCTTGAATTTGTGGTCATTTCTGAAACATTGAAATGTGATTTGTGGGAAATGTATCATTATTTTGTATGAAAGACTTCAGGTTTTTTTTTTTTTTTTTTTAAAAATGTGTGCACTAGACAAAGAACAACCTAAAAATGATATGACGTAGAACAGCTGATTCAGTTCTTCTTTCTTACATTTTCGTTTATCTAACACAATATGAATGACTTAACCTTCTGAAATGGAAATAGCAACTGTATAAAACACAAACTAAGCCTTCAAAAGTCTACAAAACTCAAAAGTGTAAACTGACACGTAATTTACAAACTAAAACAAAACTGGGGACATTTTAAAAAGAGAATGTCAGAGGTTATAAACCTGTCATGTTGGGAGCAGCATATTTTTTTTTTTAAATCATAAGAAATGTGTGTGAACAGAAATTTCTCGATTTAATCTTTTGATGTACAAATAGTATACGTACACAATGAACGTCTTGCCAGCTGGTATCACTCCACCGATCGGCGCACGACGGACGATGACAGATGAGTGTCTTGGGATATGAACTTCATCATCTAAGTATTCTGTAAAAAGGAAAACATTACAAAATATTTAGCCTTGACATTTCTCAATATTTAGAAAGTAGTGTTTTCTTTGTGAGTAAACAGAAACCCATATTAAATAATGGGAGTCCCCTATGCTACTTTCAATCAATAAACAGCAAGATCATAACTGTGTCTTCTTAACCACTCTGTGATCTTTATTTGTAAAGACATCATTTTCTAAACAAAGCTAATGATATTTTACCAGTTTAGGAAGCTTATTAAAATAATTACACTGCATATTTACACAGTAAAAAATGCTGAAAACACAGATGATGCTACAATCAGAAGAGATTTAACAATACTTGACCTCTTTAGATGATATAAAGGGACAATGAGTTTGACACTGCTTGAAATGGTTCGACTGAACTATTGTGTAACAAAAAGTGTTTTTAATTAAATTCCTGTGATTTCTATTTAGGGGTGAGGGGGACAATTATATGATCAATGATTTGTGGAGTAAAGAAATATTTTTTATGAAACGACAACCCAGATGTAGCAATATTTATCAAATGCCAGGTAGAATTTTGAAATAGTCCAATAGTTAGTGATGGGACGTTCCGTATCGAGTATTCCATGTGGTGTGTGCATCAAGGCTCATATCGATGCCATATACCGTGACGTGCAAAGACTCGCCACTAGTCAGACTCCATCCTACTCATTTTTTTTGAATGTGTAAATGTTTTATTGAAAATTGAAATCTTACTTTGTGTTTTTAACTTGTTTTGTGACATTCCTTTTATTTTATGTGTTGTTTTTGTTTACAGATGTTCAAAAATATATCAATCAAGTGTCTGTTGTGTGTCAGGGAGTTGGGGTGACAAAATGTTTCACAATCACTTTCACTGTCTATACTCCACCTTTAAAAAATATTTCTATTTTCCATAATGCCAGCATTTTTCATTCAAACAATACTTTTCATAAACAGATATTTCTTTATTTTGCTGACATTTTTATTTCACTTTTTTTTTTTTTTTTTTGCAAAATACCACAATTGATGTAACTGATTTATTTGCCTGTTATACATTGTGTCCCATCACTACCAAAAGCAGACATGCAATATATGGTAAAACAATCAATGTGTAGTCAGATTATATTTCATCATATATTAAAATCTTTTGATTAAAAAACAAACGTAATTTCAGTTTAGAGCCTACATACTAATGTGTAAAGATGAAATTGTTAAGCCATTGCTTTAATTTTTCATATTAATTTCAAGATATTTCTGAAATTAAATCTGACGCACATTCCAAGATAAAAAACAAACAAAGCATTGCATAGCAAGGGTTAAGGTTACGTACCTTCTAGAGTCTGTGCATCTGTGATCTGTAGGTCACAGTGTCTGGACTTCAGACGTTCCTTAGTCATGATCTGTGTCTTTAACTCAGTGAGAGTGATGTGCAACCCACTGAAAGTGACAGTTTTATATTCCAGTTTGGAAGAAAACTTATAGTGAATAAACGACATTTTTACGCGTCAACCTGAATATTAAAACAGTTTCAACACTGACCACAAGGGCCAAATCTGATCACTTTAATTAGAAAAAACAAAGTCCTTATATGTTTGCTGAATACAAAGCGGACAATGGAGTCCTTGTGTGGTTCAGATAAAAATAACCGTAGAGACAGGCCAGACCACCAGTGAGTGGTACCGCGTACTCCTTCAGTCCGTCTGCAAACAAACAAACAGAACACAAAGGACAAATCTGATCACTTTAATTACAAACAAAATCCTTATAAATTTGCTGAATACAAAGCGGGCAATGGAGTCCTTGGTTTGATTCAGATAAAAAGAACCGTAGAGACAGGCCAGACCACCAGTGAGTGGTACCGCGTACTCCTTCAGTCCGTCTGCAAACAAACACAGAACACACCAGTGTCAGAACATCCAGGAAAGTGCGTAAATCTCGATAATGTACAAGCTGTACACAATCAATGGTCCGTAGTGTAGTGTCCGTGACGGAGAGCCCAGACCGCCGTCCTGTGGTAGTGAACAGCGGCTCCGGCCTTCCGTGACACTTAGTCCCACAGACAGCGACTATAGTTCGGATAATGAACCACAAAACGTCAACAGAGCTATTTCAAACGTCTACAGAGTCCGTGACCACCATTAGACACCGAAAACTAAAGCAAAAGTTAGTAAACTACACCTGGAGGTTAGCGTGCAGACCTAACAATGCTAAGCTAACGGCGTTAGCCAGGTAACCGTTAAATGTACCACACAATCCACAAGTCACGTTATGGAGTACGAATCCTCTTAAATGCACAATTATGAACATCCAGGACAAAATAGAAGCTATATTTCCAATTGAATCTTCAGTTTTAATCCGTAAATGCCACCTTGATAATCCGGAACGTTAAACCTCGCTCTCCGAATGTGAGCAAAGCTTTACAAAAATCACTGACAAGACATTAACCTCAGGAGAAAGTGGGGTCGTCAAATGATTAATTTGCACTATAGTTCACTTCGTAATATCACAAAATTAGTCGTTAAAGTTTACAATATTACAAACAAGCAGTATTTACTAACTTTATTAATTAATTTCACGGAGTTAGTCGTTAAAGTTTACAATATTACAAGAAACTCACCTTAGTCAGGAAATGAGGACACTTGTCTATATTTGTGTGTTTGCGGGATATTAAATTGTTTGCTGTCTGTTTAGTTTATTAGCACAAACTCAGTCGTTCTTGAGAGACTTCCAAGCAGTAACTGACAAAATGCTAGATTCAAACGCTGCTGCTGTCGTTTAAATTTGCGTTGTCATGACTCCGACTGGAACAACGCGTCAACGTAAACGATGACGTCATTGCAAAAAGTACATTGACTCCCCAGCTAAAGGTCTCATACATAACTTTTGTGCCTCATTAAAATATGCCTGTGTTAGATATATTAATAAGAATATTAATGTGCTTGTGTTATATATTATGTATATTAACGTGCATTGATATGACTGAATATATTCCAAAAATCAACTACAAGCAACAAAAAAAATTGCAGGATTTTATTAAATATTTGAGAATTATTTTAACAATATGAGATTAAAAATGCTGCCATTATATGATATTAGCATGGGGAAACTGTGAACCCTGTGTCATTGAATTAATGTATTTGGAGGTGAGATACCCACAAGAGAATTATTTGGTAATTTACAAAATGATTCATGTTTTCTCTGCAGTCCTGCAAGCCAAATTAGATGCTCAAATCCAGTGATTCTGAACTGGTGGGTCGGGACGGAAAAGTGGGTTGTGGACCTGTATACTGGGTGGGTTACGGACAGCCGGTCAAAAATAAATAAATACTTAATGTCTCTCATGTTAGGCTTGTATTTTATTTTTGAAATAATCTTTTGTTTTGACAGGCATGCTGTGAAATGCATGTTGTACAGGAGTATATATAGATTTATGTTTTTTAAAAAAAGCTTATACATGTGTTTTGAACAGCTATTTTTAAGAAAACTAAATTTGGATGGTTGAATTCTAAAAAAAAAAAAAAAGTGAGTCGTGATTTAATAACTGTGGCAAAATGTGGGTCCCAGAGTGAGACCATTTGAGACCCCGACCAGCTGAATATGGGCCACTGACCTTGAAACAAGTGCTTTCCAGCATTTGCACAATAGAAAATGTATTGAATGAAAATGTATTTTAACAAAGTAATGTAGAACAAAACAAAGTAAATTTAACATTTATTTTCTATAGGTAATTTCTTTTTTCTTTTTAATCCAACCAATTATTCTTCAGGAGGACGAGGTTCTGTTCCTCTTGGCTGAACATCACCAGATGATGGCGTGGGAAACTTTTAGAGGTCACGTGTTACCGTAAGGCTGTGCAGCTCCATAAAAAATGGTTGGAGCTGCCTGCAAGTGTATCAGCTGCTTATTGTGCACTTTTTGCTGCACAGTGGTCCTTTCCACCTCTGGGATATTGCTGACATATACAAACAAAACTAATAAAATAAATGTTCTTTTATTGACCTAAACTAATGGGTGTGTTTTTCTACCTGGGTTACACATGCATCCCTCATTCACATCTCAATTTAACAAAGGAATTTACACACAAAACATTGCCTTTCAATATCCTAGTAGATCTAACCCAGAGGCCAAGCTCTATTTAATTGAAAAGATGACCACATTCTCTGCTTTCAATTTTTTTTTTTATTAATGAACCTTTTTTTTTTTGTGAAACATTTGAACATCTTTTTCAAAATAAAAGTGAATTATGGGTTAAGGTTTTGTTTATTCAGACAAGGTTTTAGAGGAAGTTTTATCTCCTGACATGCTTCGACTGTCAACTGCCAGTCTTCCTCAGAGGTGATTGCTCTGATGTATTCCCATGAGTTCTCATAAGGAAAGCATCAAAGCATCTTCTGATCACTTTCATGTGTCCTGAGTTCTTGCTGGGCTTGGCCAACCTGAGAGTTCTCCCAGCCTGGCCACGCCTCCTGTCACCTGATGGTTTTTGGAGAAGAGAGTCCCGTGTGGGAGAGTAAGAACGTTCCCCTCATCCCTGTTGATGTTAAAGCTCAATTATTTTTGCATTGTCCCAATACATTACGTGATTTTCTGTTCTGCAGTGGTCTGATATTGCAGACTTGAGATTTTCCCGTTCTTGTGAGAAACAGAAAATCACATCATGGATTGGGACAATGAAAACATAATTGTGACAAAAGGAAATAAACACTGCATCAGGGAGGCCATCAGGAAGCGAAGCTTTAACATGAACAGGGAAGAGGGAACATTGTGTAACGGGGCGTGGCCAGCCTGACAGAACTCTCAGATTGCCCACGCCCAGAAATAACTCATGAGGACACATGAAAACCATCAGAATATGCTTTACTTGTGAGAGAACTCATAGGGATACATCAAAGCAATCACCTCTGAGGAAGACTGGCAGTTGACAGTCGAAACGTGTCAGGAGATAAAATTTCCTGAAACTTGTTTGAATAAAGGAAACCTAAACATACAACAATTACTAAAAGTCAATTGTCCAGAAAAGAAATATATAGAAACACTGCTCTCACTGCTCAGGAGTGTTTTGTGGCGTCAGCGTCCTGGATGCCCTTCGTCCTCCTCCGTCTCTGGCTCACATGAACCACTGTGACAGTGCCCTCTCTGTTTTCTGCTGAGTCGCCTGTGCCGTCAAAGAATTCTTCTTAAAAGGGTTAGGGTTAAAACAAATTTGGTTAATAGTATGTGCCAACATTAAAAATTTGTTCTTTTTACACCACATTTACAAATAAATTATGGTAAACTAGAGGGCCATATTTGCAAAGGACATACTTGATAATTATAGATTGGAGAATTAAAAATAGGTGATTTTCTGATGCAGAAAGTGGAAGACTGCATCGATACAGCGACATCAGAATCAGAAATGTTTTATTTGCCATGTACAGTTTTAAGGACAGTACAAGGAATTTGACTTGGTGGTTGGTGCACAAAACAAGCAACAAAACAAAAAGAAATAAAAGAAATAAAAACAAAACAACAAAGAACAACCCAGCAACAATAATAATAATAATAATGATAAATATAAAGGATGAGGGATAAATAAAGGATAGATAGAGAATAAAGGATAAATAGGATAAATATAAATATATATATACAGTGCAGCAGATATCAAGCTGGTGGAGGTGGTGATCGGGTGGGGTGGGGGTGGGGGGGGGGGGGTTCAGTGGGTGACTTGGGGTGTGTTCATGTGGATGGTGGCAGAGGGAAAGAAGCTGTTTTTGTGTCTGGAGGTTCTGGTCCTGATGGACCGAAACCTCCTACCAGAAGGGAGAGATTGAAACAGTTTATGACCGGGGTGGGAGGGGTCGGCCACAATCTTTCCTGCACGCCTCAAAATCCTGGAGGCGTACAGGTCCTGGAGGGAGGGCAGATTGCAGCCGATGACCTTCTCTGCAGAGTGGATGATACGCTGCAGTCTGGCCTTGTCCTTGGCCGTAGCTGCAGCGTACCAGATGGTGATGGAGGAGCAGAGGATGGACTGGATGATGGAGCTGTAGAAGTTCACCATCATCTTTGTTGGCAGACTGAACTTCTTCAGCTGCCGCAGAAAGTACATCCTCTGCTGAGCTTTTTTGATAAGGGAGCTGATGTTCAGCTCCCACTTGAGGTCCTGAGTGATGATGGTCCCCAGGAAGCAGAAGTACTCTACAGAGCTCACTGTAGAGTCTCCCAGGGTGAGGGGGGTGAGGGGGGCTGGGTTCTTCCTGAAGTCTGCTATCATCTCCACTGTCTTTAAAGCGTTGAGCTCCAGGTTGTTCTGGCTGCACCAGGACACCAGCCGGTCTGTCTCCCACCTGTAGTCAGACTCGTCTCCGACATGACTCGACATGACATAATTGATGGATCAAATGTAATTTTGCTTCCTTATTATGGGTTTGCAGCAAGACAATAAAGTTGTGAAGTTAAAAAAAACATGACGTCACATTGCAATGTGGGAAAGAGTCTAGCATAGTATGATGGAGGGAAGCCAAAAAAAAGAGAGAAAGTAATAAAATCCTAACTTAACAATGTGGATAACTGGACACATTTTGAATTTTATGAAAATAATGGGAGAACCCTGCATTTACTTTCCTGATACAGACGCTGGTGAATCTGTAAAAAAAACCCAAAGCCAATTATGCTGCACGTACGTGTTACCGTATTTTTTAGACTATAAGGCGCATCTAAAATCCTTTAATTTTCTCAAAAATCGACAGTGCGCATTATAATCAGGTGAGCCTTATAATCAGGTGCACCTCATGCATGTATTAATTGGTCAAAATGTTTTAGTACAACTTTGGTAAACTATGAAGCTGCACCGCTTGATGGATTTTTGGCGCTTCAGGGCTACCGTAGTCAGGTGCGTCGCGGAGTGATATGTAACGATACTGTGGATTTGTGCAAGAAGACTAAACTGAAAAAGTGAGTGTAATGTTCTATATTTTATATGTTAAACCTGACCAATGTTGAGAGTTAATGTTAATGAGTTGAATAAAGTTTGACTTATCTGTCTATTTTTGTTTCGCTTAATGCGCCTTAATAATAATAATAATAAACCGGTGCGCCTGATGTATGAAAATAGACCCGGTCAGACCCGTTCATTGATAGTGCGCCTTATAATCCGGTGCGCCTTATAATCCGAAAAATACAGTAACTGACTTCTGTCTCGACAGACTGTATTGAAGAGTGATGCTACGTTAGGTGACCTCAACGACTGAAGAAATTTTCCCCACGTCCTGCGAACGAGAGCTGCTCAGTTGATCTAACGAGGAGCAGCTGTTTCATGGGTTGCACACTGTCAGCTCATATAGTTCCTATACATTTGGATGTATATCACTACACCCATAATGCTTTGCAACAACAGGTTGCGGCTTCAAAATAAAATACAGACGAACCAATGCTGACTATGTAGAAATTATTTTAACATCTTAACCATTTATGCATTAATATTACAAATTAATTATGACATTTTAATGACTATGTAACCCGCATTTAGTCAAGGTGCATTATTTTGAAGGGTCCACTTCCTGTCTCACTGCCCTCAGCTACCATTTCCCTTAAAACATTGTCATTTTTTATTTTATGAACTCTGCTTGAGTATTTTGAAAGGATTATGAATTGGAAATGTTTGATTGTGATATTAAGTGCACTTATGAACATGATTGATTACTATAGTAATTGATTTTGATTTAAAAATGATTTGTGAGTTATGTTAATTTGAAGTTCATGGAAATGATGTTTTTGTTGTAATGTATCCTGTAACACATTTTAATCATGGACATTATCTTGCATGTGTGTTCATGCATTATTTTAAGTTTGAATGTTGGGTTACAGTAATCTATTAACCTACTTATTGTTTTGAAAGAGAAACTTATTTGTGTTTTTGGCCTTATAGGTCAGGTTTTTTTATATGGATGAAATCCTGAACGAGATCAACTCAACAACTGCTGAACGCAGAATGACAAGCCAGGATGCGGTAGGATAAATCCAGTTCCTCCCTGCAGTCCTGTCATCTTCCTAGATTTCCACAACAAAAAAACCTGCTGGATTATATTTTTTTTCCTTCCTTACCCTGTCCCCACGTGCCAACCAGCAGGGCCCGTACGGGGCAGCCGGTACTTTGCCTGGACAGCCCAGTCTGACATCTAAATACTATTATGTTGGCTTTTCAAAGTCGAATGTTCTTTATGCCAAAGCAAAATTTGCTAGTGTCAAACATCTATTAAAACATTGTTAATGTTTCTGTAAGTGGAGATTAAGTGATTTCTGACTAAATGCTTTACAAACATTACAGTTAATGTACAGTGACTGACCTGAAGCTTTGAGCTGGAGAACTGGTAGTTGTTACGGTGATGGGTGGTGTGGATGTAGCTGCTTTGGCTCGAGAAGTCTGCTGGATGTTGACCTTCAGTGGATCCTCTTGTCTTGAATGTAGAGGCCTTAACAGTTGTGGTCGTGGTGGAGGCAAAGCTGAGTGGTGCACCTGTGCACGCCTATGTGCACATGGTATCTACTGTTATTCTTATAGTCGTTCACAACCTGCATGAATCATCACAGATGCATTTTATTATATTGAACACTGCAAAGTCAAGTAAATAACAATATGGTAGTGTGCGCGTCTCAGGTTTACCTTTCGGAGGTAATAATTGGCAGTGATGCTATCAGGTGAAACATCAGACTGTTTACATGTGAAACAGACGTGATCCTCCGAGTCCAACAGGGCAGTTCGGATACCTTGAGACAAAACACTCAAAATCAACTTACGTGTTAACACTATAACATGTTCACACATTATCTCGCTCAAGGGTCAACTATGGAAATGTTATACAGTTGGTGAGAGGCAGCTTTTTACTCACATTCATCACAATAACTGTTTCCACAGCAGGGCATCAATACAGCATCTATCATCAGTTTGGTGCAGATTGGACATAAAAGGTTGTCTGGAATTGGATCAATTTCCTCTTCAGATGACGACTGCCCATGTGGGACAAACGGGGGGCGCTCCTTTTTGCCTTTGGCATATGCTTCACTGTAAAAACGTTTCATTATTTTAGCAACAAACATTTTCGTAAGTGAAATAAACATGGCAGTGCTGCTTTAATGTGCCAATATATTCATTATTTCTGATGGCTTCTGTTAAAAACCTACGCATTGATAGCAGGTATTACATATTCCCCAGTCACGGTCAGCATGGCTCCTTTGGTGCCTGGCTCTGCTTTCACCATGAAGCTCTGAGGGACGCCCTTGCTGGTTTTCACTGGCTTAAGTTCCTTGTCCTGTGTCTGGGAATCATGAGGAAAATAAATAAATCATTTATTTCCCCTATAAAAGATAAAAGTTTTTCAAAAAGCACTGAACAAATGACATTAGCATCAACCAGATTGGCAGTTCACAAAGAAAGGAAATATCCAAAAATCACAGAGAGACCAGGATAAGCCCTGAAAATTCAAAGACACTTCACAGTTGTGATGCATAAAGATGTGAATGCGTTAAACAGTACCTTGGTTATTTGGGCGAGAGACATAGAAGGAGAAGAATCCGTCTGCAGGAGAATCAGAATACACTGCTCGTGGGACAAACGGGGGGCGCTCCTTTTTGCCTTTGACATATGCTTCACTGTAAAAACATACGTTTCATTATTTTAGCAACAAACATTTACGTAAGTGAAATAAACATGGCAGTGCTGCTTTAATGTGCCATTGTATTCACTATTTCTCATTCGTATCAATACAGCATTGTTGCTCTCCCCCCCCCACCCCGAAGGAGATTGGAATCAGAGCTCCAGCAGAACTGGTGCGAAACGTACCTCTAATGACTTTGTCCTTGATAAAGACATAACTGACGTCAGATCTGTTTTCAAAAGTGTATTTTATTTTATTTCATTTCCTTTTGTTTTATTTTATTGTTTCTCGTAGACATTAAATAAAACTGGGTGTATTTACAGCAGCTGTGACTGTTAAATAATAGTTTGAATTTTTCTTTGCACAAGCAGTTGTGAAAGACCTAGACATAGAAAGAGCAGATTCCCTCACCAGGAGAATCAGAATACATATATTGGCCGCGTTTCCCAGATTCGATTGTTCTTAAAGGCTTAAAAAGTCTCTTAAGAAGGGTTCGACTAAGAAGGAGCGCCATGATACAGGTGTTTCCCAGACACGTTCTTAACTGCCTTCTTAGGAGAACCTTAAGATCAAGCCAAAGAAGCTTCTTAAGAAGCTCTTAGTGAAACTGTTCACTGCGGTGGTGCTGAAACTGAATCAATCGATGCCAGGCAAATTGATCACCCACCTCTTTATCAGCGCATAAGTCACACACAGCACCCTGTGGTCCCCCCACACAGGTGCAATTAGGCTACACATGTATCGTGTGTGTATTCTCGTTTTTCTCACTTGGTGTGGCCCAATCACCGGGAGAACACCAACAAAGTGGGGCCATATTCCCATGTGGGACCCAAAATCATGGACCCCACCCTGTTTATCACTTTAAACAGCTCAGGAACTTCCCCTGATAGTCCCTGCATTTTTTTTCACTTGGCCCAGAAGATATTAAAGTATGGGTAAGGATGTGTGCTTGCGACATCCCCCGGTGGTCGGAGTTTGCCACTGCAGCAGATATCATTTCAGCAATGAGAAGCCTCAAAAACTCAGTCGTAATCTCGCGGGATTTCATGGGATTTGGCTGTCATATTGTTTCTAAAGGCAGCACACTAGAGCCGTATAAGTTGCGACAACAGAAGTCCAAAATGCTTGACCATCACGTAATTCATGTACGACTGAATTTGTTCCCTGAAGTTAGTGGCGGGCCATAACTGGGATTTTCGGTAATTTGTCATCAATAACTGCATTGATTGACAATATGTATACAGTACACCATCATATGTATGTGTATATACAATATATGTTTATGTAGTTACATAAATATTTTTTTTTTTCTCCTAACGTAAATTTGTATTAATTAGTTTAGCGTACCTGCTTTTTTGACATAGTTAAAGCCAACATTCATTTGGTTAAAAAATGTGAGCCTCCAAACTCTGGGACCTTGATTTCCAAATGATATGCAACATCTACTTTCAGAATCCACGTGCATGAAGTCCAGTGTGAAGTCTCTGTGATGATTTGGGCTGCCTTGTCAGCTGCTGGTGTCGGTCCCAGTCAACAGTCAACGCAGCATCTACCAGGACATTTTAGAGCACTTCATGCTTCCTTCTGCTGACAAGATTTATGGAGATGATTTCATTTTCCAGCAGGACTTGGCACCTGCCCACACTGCCAAAGGTACCAAAAGCTGGTTCAATGACCATGGTGTTACTGTGCTTGATTGGCCAGCAAACTGGCCTGACCTGAACCCCATAGAGAATATATGGGGTTCAGGTCAGGCAGTCATTCATGCAAAAGGAGACTCAAGCAAGTATTGAGTGCATAGAAATGAACATACTTTTCATAAGCTTTACATTTTTGTTTAAAATATCCTTTTTTTATTGATCTTATGTAATATTCAAATTTTCTGAGACACTGAATTTTGGGTTTACATTGTCTGTAAGCCATAATCATCAAAATTTAAAGAAATAAAGGCTCTAAATATTTCACTCTGTGTGTTGTGAGCATTAATCATATGAGTTTGACTTTCTGAAATGAGTGACCAAAAATATTAAACTTTTTCACGACAATTTTTTTTCGATGTGCCTGTATGTGCTGCTTGTTAACTTGTTACACTTTCTGGATAAAACATTTTCACTAGAAAGAGAAAAAAATATGCATGTACAGTACACATTAACGTGTAGTCAGAAACACCAAAAGCACTGGACTTTAATGACATGGACAGTTCACAATAGACCCTTACTTGTAAACATGTCCACACTGGGATGCAGTTTTAAGTCAACTTTTGTTTGCGTAAAGTTTGATTAGGTGTTACTTTATGTTTACAGAGGTGCTGTACTCCGTTGTCTAGCTCGACCTACACTGGTCATAATGTTATAGTTGAGTGCAAATTCTAAACCAGGGATGTCAAACTCGTTTTAGTGGGCGGAAACAGATCTCAAGTGGGCCGCCATGTATACAATTATAGGCAGAGAAAATGAGTGATTTCAACTATATAGTGCTCTAGTTTGCACTTTCAGGTATAAATAATATATAAAGTATTTAAAGCATTACTGCCCAGTTTAATGCTGGGCAGTAATGCTCCTTGCCTTGGTTGCCAACCACCGTAAAACTACACAGATGTAGAAGAAGAGGAAGACAACCAAAAAATCACATTCACCATATCGGAATCCAGTAGGAGCCCAAAAACCATAAATAACGACAAACCTTTTTGAAAACCTGGTGCTTTTTTCTTCTTTGTTCCCTCTTGTTTAATCTGTAGAACCATTACTGATCACATCTTCTCCTAATGAACCCTCCTTCTTATGAAGAAGCTATCGCCACTACGCCACAGTTCCCCCCTCCACCCATCAGCAACAACCCAGCCACACGTTACAATGAAAAACAAGTTTGTTTTTTTATTTGTCCGTCTTTGGATGATTCATAAACCACTGATAGCAATAATAACTAGAAATATTGGTTACACCAGTGGCCACAGAGAGAGAGAACAGAAGGAAGACATATCTGTATATGTAAAACATTCTGTGTTTGTTTGACAGGTACGTTTCTTACCTTCAAAATAAAATTGCGAGGTTTCGGCATTGTTTTAATTTCATACACAGCACCCGAATGTGTGATATGGCACCTAATTAAAGCATAAAAACCACTGTACACACCTAACTGCTAATTCAGGAACCTGAACACCAAAAAAAAAGAGCTGAAAATAAAACTTTGTGCAAAACCTGATTTAGACACCCTCTAACATGTTCTGATTTTGCTTTCCAGCTTCAGCTCAGCCAGATCCTTTCACTCTCCTGTTGCTACCCTGGGTTTCATTTGTACGCTTGGATTCACAGGGAAGCCATGTTCATTCACCTACACAAAGTAATCTCATTATTTACATTTATTAACTGTCATTAAGAGGCTGCTTCATGCTGATGTCCATCTGTATCTGTGTAAATGTTAGTTCATGTCAGAGACCCTGACAGAAGAACTCAGAACAGAGACGGCAGGAGTCAGAGGCCTGTTCCTATCTTATTAAAGTACCTGAAGGACTCCCCGGTTTGGTCCAATGTCCCCGCTGTTCCCAGACCGTCAACACCAAGATCGCCTGGAAGACTAAAAGGATGGCTTGGTGTTGGTGTTGCTTGATGGCAAGTTTTGGGTAAAAGAACATGCGCACGCACGCACGCACGCACGCACGCACACACACGCACACACGCACACACGCACACACGCACACACACACACACACACTTACAGGATGTGTAGTTGTTGCTGTTTGGTAATGGTGTTTCACATGAGTTTCCAGAACGCTCATCATTCCTGTCCTCACAGTAAAAAAACAAATACATACTGGAGAGTATTTTGATAAGCGCATTGAGATTACTTTGTTGTAAATTTTGCTATACAAATAAAGTTGAATTGAATTGAATTTTGTGTCCAAAAATGGAATTAAACCAGGGTCACAATCCGTCTGTGTATTTGGTTTTGTACTTGTAAGAGAAAAGTTTGCATACAAAAGAAAATCTGCAGATACAAAATGGTTTTTACAGGTGTAAAAATTTTTCACACACGCAAAAGGTATTTTGCAGACACAAAATGTGTTGTACGAATACAAATATTTTTTTCACACATTTTTTCATGCACACTGATTTTTTTTGCAGACAATTTTTTTTAATTTTATGAATACAAATAATTTTTTCACAATGATTTTTTCCCTCACACTGATTTTTTCTTTGTGACCCTAATTTGATCTCATATGTCTGGGCCATCCAGAAATATTTTACAATATAATAAAAGAAAATGTCTATTGGTACAGTTAACGAAATACAAGTACGTAGAGTCTTAGGGTTAGGTTTGGGTATAACCCTATATCGCAAAAATTTTTAGGGTTAGGTTGAGTCTTAGTCACCTAAACTGGCCAATGAGGGGCGTTGCATATGGTTAGAATGTCGGTATGTTGATATGGCAACCGTACGGACAGCCACTGCTTTGATGAAATTGTCTGTGTTTTTCAGATAGCTTAACGCATCTTGGGGAGCACGTTAATTTAAAAGACCGTAATTCCGCTAATATTTGCTCTATCGATCGAAGAAATTCCACCAGTTTCTGAAAGCTAAGAAGTTGCTCTTTACAGTTCATTATGGTAATTTTAATCACACGTGACAGAATCATTAAAGATTCCGCTTTGCTTTCACAAAAATCATCACTCACAAGGAAAAGAGAAAGAGGACAATAGAGGAAGTGATAGAGTTTAAAAGAGATCAATTAATTACCTTTTTGATTACATTACTTGAAATGCATATTTAATGATTATTTACTGTTCTGTAAGCTTTGAGTTTTTTGTTATAGTGTTAATTTCTAGGAGGAGATATTTCTCAGTGTTAATGATTTTAAGATTTTAAGAAGGTTTAAATAGATATTTTTGAAGGACAGATTGTTAAGTCTTTGTTATGAAGAGAGAAATTAGCCGTATGGACAATAACAACGTATTTTATTTTTTTTTGTCTTTTGTCTTTACATGGTATATTCAAGAAAATATTGAGTAGTTTGCAGAGGTTGCCCCAAGTGTCCTTTTTTTTTTTAAATCCAAATATGGTCACCCTACTATATACTGTATAGTAAAATAAGATGAGTGGGTTATGCATTAGATGTCACCACCAGTGTAGGGAAAATTACTCTAAAATTGTTTATATTACTTGTTGCATAAAAACATAACTTATTTATATTACAATATTACCGCCTCCAAAATGTAACTGAGTTACACTACTTTAAGTTACTTTTAACTAATCACACATTTATGTTATGTGAAGCCATTTTAAAATACAAATCCTATTACATTGATACCATTATAGATTCATATCTACAAATGTAGCACCACAAAACACTTTCCTTTACCTTTTAAATAAAAATATGCAAATAAAAATGTATCTAGTAAAAAACACTCACACAAAAGAAAACCCTAATGTTCAGGTATCATTAGGTATGAATTAATGAATTTGAAATCGTGGGAGTAATTCCACCTTACAAATGTACACACTGTTACCATGGCCATGCGTTATGATTTGCAACAGTCCGCTCTGCAGGAAGTCGTTGTGAAGGTTCTTCTTCTATGCTGCAGAAATGGCTAAAATTTACAGTTGCCTTAACTTTTTTTTTTTTTTTCATTTCTATTGGAACATCAGTGGAATTCATTAAAGTCTCCATGTAACTGCAGTTACTGAGATTGTAACCAGTAATTTATTGCTGATTTTTGTTTCATTAGTGCTTTATAATGCTGTGTTACTTAAAAAAGGAATATATTACAGTAATTTGTTACTTTTCTAACACGTTACTCGCAACACTGATCACCACAGGTGTCTTATAGTTGTAAAATATAATCTGCTGGTGTATAAATCTGTGAATGGGTTTGGTCCAGAATACATCAGTGAGATGTTAGTCAGGTATGAAGCCAGCAGGTCTCTCATGTCTATGTACACAGGTCAGATAGTGGAGCCCAGAGCTCACAGTAAACATGGTGATGCTGCTTTTAGTTGTTATGCTGCAAAGAAGTGGACCAAATACAATTAGAACATTTTTAAATCTATGTTCAAAGCTTATCTTTTCTTCACTTCTTTTAACTGAGGAGATTTTTTTTTTTTTTTTAATGTATAGTTGTATTGATGATTTTATGTTTTTACTTTTTATATCAAACTCTGTTTAATGTTTTTAATGAATTTTAGACTCTGTTTAATGTGTTCCATTGCACATTTTAATCATGTAAAGCACATTAACTTGCCTTGTGTATGAAATGTCATGTACAAACAAAAATGTGCTATCTCTTCTATAATTATTTAAAAAAAAAAAAAAAAAAAAAAAAAAACAGAATCGACTCTAGTGAAACGCGTTATTGAACAACAGTTATATGGTTTAAACAATGGGAAACGTGTCTGAAAAAGACTCACCAGTGGCTGATGGTTTCAAATGATCTTTTCAGAAAGCTCCCGTGTCTGAGAAGCTAACGATAGCATAGCACAGGAGAAAGTGGAGTCGGCAGTGGCTCACACACACGAACATAACATTAGGCCCAATAAGTGAGACTTAAGAGCTTTGCTAGTTTATCAGTGCAAGCACAGTTGCTCAGACGCTCCTCTCTCCTCTCCGGTATAAAACTATCTTCTTCTCTCTCACTCGTGTGTTAACAGTCCGTGTCTACTTGGCTGTGTGCGCAGCGATTGGCTCTGGCTGCGCACGTGACTCTTGCTCGTGAGTGCAGTGAAATAGATATTGATGGTGCGCGAGCGCCCCCTCACACCCTGAGGTCAAAAGTTGAATAGGTTTCATTTCGGGGCCGTCCAGAAGTGAAATAATAATAAAATAAACATTTTGAAATGACCAACTTACTCCAAAATAACAGATACACACACTCGGGGTATTTTGAACCCGTTGAACGAGTTTCAAGTCGAACTGGCACCGCGTCCGGGAGATATTTGCTCCACGCACGCGCATGCGCACACACACACACACACACACACACTCCTCCCTTCCTTTTTAAGTTAGATGAGATGTAGAATCATTCATCTGCAGCTCTGATTTAATGCATCACAAACTAAAATGTTAATATTAAAGCTACATTGTATCCATGTGGGAATGAGAAAGGCTTTTCTCTTCTATTTCCTCTCATAAAGACACAGTTCATTATTGTGACGTCAGTGTGTGGCACATTCATAACTATTATATCAAATTTTTGACCACGGAACCATTTTTTCCCATTTTAAACCCAAGTTGGAATGTATTAAACGCAGTGTGTTCATTTAAACACTATAGTATTTGGAGAGAAGAGGAAATAATCCAACATCAAAGGTCTCCATCAGATCAAAGTGTTATACAGTATATGCTGCCTTCAATATAATTTTAGGAATAACAAATATACCATTTCAGATGGTTTTATTGTAAACGTTAGGACTTATATAGTGATACCAACAAAATGCTTTATAGTTGCACACAATCTGCTCATCTATTACAATCATGCAGATAAGTCATCCAATCATATGACTGTATTAAATTACTTTTATTGGAAAGCAGCTCACTCTGCCAATGAGTTCAACCATGGCTGTGAACTAATAACAACGCTGCCAACATTCCGGTGCCATCTCAGTTTTTCAGAGCCCAAAGTGAATGTGTGTGTGTGAACCTGTCACTTCTGAGTATGTGTGTTATTGCCAGGGATTAGTGGAAAACTGTGACTTTACCCCATTTACTCCATTTTATGTCCAGCTTGTTTAATTTAACTAACATTTTTATATCCAATCTAGTTTTTGTTTTAGGACTCCATTATTATTATAGGCCAAGCTGCCAAGAACAACTTCTTATTCTTGTGAAATCTTTATTCCCATGAACGAGCAATCACCAAATTTTGCACAAAGGTCCAGTCCCATGTAAGACAGCTTCTGCTGCCAAAACAGGTCAACAGTCCCAAAGGTAGTGCTAAAGAAAGCCTTTAAATTTGAAAAGTTTGAAAATTCACAACAAATTAACCATAAGTGCTACAGATATGCAACTTTCACAAAAGTGTTGCCTCAACAGTGAAGAAACCTTGTCCCTGAAAACTCATTCACCTTGTCTCCTCCCTTTTTGCTCCGTTTACACTAAACTTGCTGCAGCACACCCTACATAAACAATCCATATCAACATGTTTGACTGAAAACGGCGCCGTAAACAAATACTTGCTAATTTTAGCTAAATACATTTCCAATGTACAGAAAAAAGACAAAATTTTTGAGTCGTAGATGATGTTTGGAAAATGTCTGAATTTAATCTAAAAAAACTGAATTTTTAAAGCATTTTTGGTTTTTGCGCTCTCATGCTAACAATTGGAGTTGATGCAAAAATAGCATTTTAAAATAACATTTTTTCACTATTGTGGCCAATCATAACATAACCTAACCGCTAGAGCGGATATGGGCTTGTCAGTGAACGGTCGCATTTACAGACCTTGGAGTTGCTGTTAGCTTACCAATGAACGGGAAGAGATTTGTCACCTTTATAATAAGTGTTGACTAGGTCATTGGGAGTGAGGCTCAAGGCCAAGGCAGGCTGACTTGATAATAATGTATCATGTTTTTCTGCAGTCAGTGCCTTCTCCTCGCTCTTCTCCGTCTTTTCTATTTCAGGTGTGGTGAAGCTGATGATGTCAGTTCCTGATCTGTGGTTCATGGCTCAACTAGTCTGGGACACTATGATGTTCTATCTCTCCATCTTGTTTTGTTCCCCCTGTCCACGAACCCCAACCAGTCGAGGCAGATGGCTGCCACCTCTGAACCTGGTTCTGCTGGAGATTTCTTCCTGTTAAAAGGGAGTTGTCGCTAAATGCTTGTTCATGTGGATCTTGTTGGGTTTTTTCTTTCTTATTATGAATTTTTTTATTTTGAGAAGCGCATTGAGATAACTTTGTTGTAAATTGTGCTATACAAATAAAGTTGAATTGAATTGAATTTCGTGTAAACCAGGGTCACAATCCGTCTATGTATTTGGTTTTGTACTTGTAAGAGAAAATTTCGCACACAAAAGCAAATTTGCAGACACAAAATGGTTTTTACAGGTGTAAATATTTTTCACACTCAGAAAAGGTATTTTGCACACATAAAATGTGTTTTACGAATACAATTTTTTTTTTCACAAACAGATTTTTTTTGCAGACAGAAAAATGTCTTTTTACAAAAACAAATCATTTTTTCACACACTGATTTTTTTTCACTCACACTGATTTTTTCTTTATGACCCCAATTTGATCTCATATGTTTGGGCTGTCCAGAAATATTTTAAGAAATTAATAAAAGAAAATGTCTATTCTTATACAATGAAGTAGTTATGCTTTTGTTAAATATGGGCTTGTTAAAAACACTCATTGCATTTCACAGCATGACTGGACAAAAGTTCAGAAGTTTTGTTCAAAATAAAAGACAAGTCCAGCATAAGAGGCATAAAGTATTTATTTATTTTTGACTGGCTGTCCATAACCCACCCAGTATACAGTCCACAACCCACTTTTGGGTCCTGACCCACCAGTTCAGACTCATTGAATTTGAGCATCCAATTTGGCTTGCAGGACTGCAGAGAAAACATAAATGATTTTGTAAATTACCAAATAATTCACTTGTGGATATCACACCTCCTCCAAATACATCAATTCAATGACACTCACAGGGCTCACAGTTTCCCCATGCTGATATCACATAACGGCAGCCATTTTAATCCCATATTGTTAAAATAAATCTCAAATATTTTATAAAATCCTGCAATTTTTCAAAAACATTTTACTAAGTTTCCCTGAATTAAATAAAACTAGTGCAGTGCCTGTAGGAAGTATTTAATACAATAGAAAAGTGGAAGATTTAATATTTAGCACTGTAATATAAGCTGGCATACAACTACAGATCACTGAGAGAAAGGGAGAGAGAGAGTTGTTTCAGCTGCCCAATGACTTCCACAGATAAAATATATATTTTTAGACCTGCATATCTAATATTATTGTGCTTAAGTGTGCTATATGATACCCATTTAGTCAAAATTTGAAGCTTTTCAAAACAGCTCAATGTTTACTGGTAGTCATGGCTAGGGCTGGAATAAACAATTATTTTTTGAAACAATTAATTTAGCAATTATTTTTTCGATGCATCGATTAATCTAACAATTCATTTTTCCAGTTAGATTTGATTATTGCCATATTAATTGACAAAAAGTAATTTATACATGTTCAGTGATGTCCTGATGAAATTTTGCAAAAAAGATGCATTATGGTGGCTTTTGGTGCATTATATTAGTGTAATTGTGGCACTTTTCTTAGCATGATGTATTTTCTCACTTAGTTTTTGATGCATTTACAAGGTGAAATCTGGTATCCATGATAATGATGACAAAGAATTTAGCATCATTATCAGTTTACCTGTTTCCAGTTGTAAATGTACCAACTTATAGCATACCAGTAGTATGGGCGCTTGATCTCTTAGTAGTCCTCTGTAGAATGCTGTCTGGCACTGTAACATATCTGCATGATTAACATAATTTTTGTGTGGCTTGCTTGTAGTTAGTTTTGGTAATAAATTTAGTCATATCAATGCACATTAATATACATATTATATCTAACACAAGAACATTAATATTCTTATTAATATATGAAAAAGAGGTTCGGGGCCTCTACAGGGTGCGCGGAGTAGAGCCGGTGACACTATGGGAGTGTGACTCCGGTTAGAGAGTCACGGAGGCAGTTCAGGATTTATAAAGGCTTTACTTGGAAGAATGTGGTTCTGTAAACACAATGCAGCAGTATATAGCATATCAGTAATTTAACACACATATGAATAAAGCTGCATAAGTATTAACACACACAAAGCATCATAAAAGCACTTAACTCACAAGCAAACACTCATATAATGCAAATATAATGACGATGGGTGGCAATAATCAACACATGCAATTAGCAAGAGAAATGATAACATAAATCAGAAAATAAACGGAGGCTGCTGCGTGCACACATGAACAAACACATGGATTACACAGTTCTAGTGAAACAATTACAAATCAAACATAATGTAAATCAAGCAGCTTTAAATATCTTTCGAGCAGAAAAGTCACCAATTCCATCTTCTACTTCTCCACGCCATACACTGTAAAAAAGACTGTGCTCGAGCTCCGGGAAAAGGGCGGGGCCTGTGAGCAACAGCTGTCAGACAGTCCATCAAACACAATCCTGACTCTGATTGGTTCTTTTTGCTCGATCGCGGTGCATTCTGGCAATCTGCCAAAGGCTGCAGGAGCAGCAGGGGGGACTCAATGAGCTTGTTTTTTCACACAAACTACTAGTTTGATGTATAGCTGTCCTTACATAGTGACAGCTTCAGCAAATTAGACAAAAAGTCACTTTCATAAGGGTTGCAGACTGCACCTTTAAAGGATGTCAATGTATAAAGCACCTACAAAATGCATGAAAATATAGTTTTCACAGGGAATCAGTTCCTGTTTATTGTATTTTGTCCCCTATGGTTTATTATGTTGGAGAAGAAACATAATTGTCAAATTGTTTTTTTTTTTTTTAAAAAGAGTGAATTTGTTATCCTAAGTTTATATAGTTAAATGGGCAAAGGAAACTGAATGATTGTTTATTTTCTAACTTGTATTTGTTTTTTATTGCTTTTTTTTTTTTTATTGTGCTTATTAAGTTGTGTAATCCAGCCAGTATAGTGACAAGTGTGAAGCTTAGCTATAATGATGGTGGGTGTGGACAGGGGGAATGAGTGAGTGGTAGTACCTAAAGCAGGTGTTTGGGATTAACGTGTCTAAGGTTAAGCCCAGTATGAGTTTTATCCCACATCCCAAGGCGTGCCAGTGCATCGTATACCAGTATATGTGAAAAAAAAAACGCTACCGCAAACCCAGGAACTGCCACGGGCCCGCAGATGCAGCCAGGCAAACAGAAAGAGCGGGGGCCAGGGAGCCCCAGGCGACCCCCCCGCGGCCGAGCGACCCCCCAGACGCCCCCAAGATCCCAGGCCGAGAGGTAGCCACCGCCCCCACACACACATCCGAGGTAGCCCCAGGCAGCCGAGCACCCAGCGTATCCCGCCACCGACCCCCAACCCCAAGGCCCCCCACCAGCATCCCGCCCCCCCCACCAACCCATACCCAAGCACCCAACCCCCCGAGGGGAGGGCCCAGGAACCCCCCCGCCCGAGACCCCAGCAGAGGAGCCAAGGCCCCCGCCCAGCAGGCGGCCAGAGCCGCGCGGAACGAGCAGCCAGCAGGGTCCGGACCCCAGGCCAGAAGGACCCAGAATGGAAGCAGCACCGAGAGCAGGGCCCCCAGGGACGACGACCACGCCCATAGTCGCCGGGGGCACCAAGGGGATGCTGCAAGTTTGCCCGCCGGTCCCCAGGCACACCGACCAAGCACCCCAGAGCGCAGCCCCCCACCAAAGGGCCCAGCCACACCGCAGAGCCCGGCTCCCAGGGCGCCGAACAGGCCACAACCCAGCAAGACCGCGCAGCCCCAGACGGTACAAGAACAGCTGCCCAGGCCCCGCCCCCCACCGGACAGCGCAAGCCACAGGGCAATGCCCCCCCCGGCGCAAGAGCGACCGGCGGCCGCCACCACGGGAGAGAGGCACCCCAACGGCACACAACCGATGTGGAGCAGCAGCCCACAGCCAAAGGCGCAGAACCCACCCACCTGCCAGCCCGCAGATAGCAGTACAGACCTACCAAGTGGCCAATACCGACCTCAACCACCGGAACAGCTAGAGCCGCCCCCCAGCAAAGAGCACCACCCCGGAGCGCCAAGCAACCCCACCCCAACCCCGGTGCAGACGCTGGCACCCCCAAGCGCGCCCACCCCCCACACCGGCGCGGCAGGCCACCCCAGACCCACACCCCGCGAGGTGCGCCCCCAAGGCAACCAGGAGACGAGACAAGCGCCAAGCCCCACCCGTAGGGAAGGGGCACCCCCACGCCCCACCAGGCCGGCACCGCCCGGAGAGACCCCGCAAAGAGCCCTCAGCAACACCCCCCCAGAGACCCACCGCCCTGCCACGCCCGACCGCACCCCCCGATCCCCACACGGTAGCCCAGCCATCAACAGAGGGGCCGGGCCCCCATCCGACAGGCCCAGATGTGTGAATTTACCCACCACCCTGTTATTCCCCAATGGAGAGGCACTACCCTATCCCCTGAGTGAGTGTATGTGTTTAGTGAATGTATGAAGTGCTATTGAAATTGGGTGGATGGAGGGGAGCGGTGCTCCCCATCCAGCCTATGTGTATATATGTGTATGTGGTGGCGGCCCCCTCCACCCCAAGCTCCACCATCCAGCCCCCCAAGGGTTGGGTATGTGGGTGTGGTGCAACAAGTGGGTGAGCCAGACCAGCTGGGAGTGAGTGATGTGAAGTGACCATGTAGGAGGCTTGTCTGGTAGGGGCCCGGCCCGTCCGCACGGCGGGCCACCGGAGAGGGCAGATGGCGCAGACGGGCACGCGGCACAGCGGGCCCCAGGGACACGCCGAGCAGCACAACCGGAGACCCCCCGCGGCACCCCCCCCCCGAACCGGGCACGGCAGGACCCCCCTTTTTATGTATTTTTCCTGTAAAATACGTATATGTTTATTTGCAGTCATATTGTGTATTTGTGTTGCCATTTTGCTTTTTTGGAGTAATTTTTGTGTATTTCTATCTTTTTGTGTACGTTTGTTGTCATTTTCTGTAATGTTGTATATTTTGTGTGTATTACTGTTGTTCATTTTTGTAGTAGTCTTCTGTGTTTTTCTCTTGTTTTTTTACTGTATTTTCCTGCAATGTTGGAATTCTTTGTAATTTTTTTTATGTTATCTTTTTATTTTGTGTATTTTTTTGTACATTTCCTTTGGGGACCACATAACATTAGACCAAGGGCCGCATTTGGCCCCCAAGCCGCCAGTTGCCTGCCTGCACTAGTACATGTTGTATTAATTAGGAAACGCACCTACAATTATTTATGGGGATTAAACCATTTACTAATGTTGATGTCAAATGTATTAAGTGATGGAGTGCAGTTGGAGAATATGTCACAACAGAATTAATTAACTTTAAATTCAGAAATGGCAATAAATTTAAAAAAAATTATATTGTACTTAATGTTTTGCAAATTTTAGGTACTTTTATATCATATATATATATTGTAATTTTTCTCAAACCACAACTTAAGTGGTGTAAATAAATGTTTTTAGGCTTGAAGAAAATTGTGTATTTTGCTTTATTGTACTATTTAGAGTGTTCCAGATTGCTTAATATGTGTTAAAATCCAAAAAAATTATTTGGGGGAGGATCCCCCCAGACCCCTTTACAATGGTTTTTGTTGGCACCTTTTTCATGCCGTTGGTGTTTGCATGTCTGTAACAGGATGCAGTGAAATCTAATGGTTCTTGTGCTAATCTGTGTACAGGCCAAAGACAAACCAGTAATCCTGGCAGGTGGAGAAACACTATTGGATTACTTATCAAACTGACCAGGAACCATAGGGCCGGCAGCCATGTTATGGCTAGCCCGTCTCACAACACCTTCTCTTTTCTCATTCGGCACCCCCCGGAATGAACAGCCTGTGATCTGTTTTGTTCTCTCCAAACTCTCCAAGGACGGAATGTTGATAAAACACTCGGACCTTACCCTCACTTTTCATGCACACCTGGACCCGGCTTTGCTAACGAACTCTCGAGGTCACCTCTATGTGAGAGTCAGCAGCAGAGTCTGAGTAAACAGGCTTATCTCAACGTGGTGCAGCTCGGTCTCCACCTGGCCCTGGGTGCAGTGGGTGCACAGTCTGTCCTCTCGGGGGAGCCACGTCTGTCTGTGTCGGCTTTTCTCTATGGCCAGGCTGTGCTCGCTGAGTCTGTACCGGGTCATGATTTTCCTGAGCTGTGGGTTGATCACAGTGTTCAGGTATTCTGCCATTGTGCACTTCCTGTTTAGGGCCAAGTATACTTCCAGTTTGCTCTGGATTTGGGTTGATTCTTTCCAGTGGTTCAGGTAGTTTTCTTTTTGTTTTCTTATGATGTGGTTCAGTCTGGTTGGGGTTTTGTATGGAGGTTCTTTCTTTCTGTAAGCATGTCGACAACATTAGAGACCAACTCGTCAAGACCCGCCTTACGTTGCTTCTGATTGGTTTATTATTGTGTGATGCCTGCCGTGGTTGGTTAGATTTAGGCACAAAAAGGCATGCATTGTTCTGGGATTGGTTATCTCAGTCCATCAATCAGAGTTCCTCGAGCTACGAGGACCAAAGTTCATTATCATGAAAAAAATAAAAAGAGCACTGAATGGGAAATATAAGCAGTGTTGGTAACGTTACTTTAAAAAAGTAATTAGTTATAGTTACTCACTACTTGTTCAAAAATGTAACTGCGTTAGTAACTAAATTACTCTATAATAAAAGTAACTCATTACCAAGGAAAGTAACTATTTGCGTTACTATTAAAAAAAAAAAAAAAAAAGTTGCTATATGTCAAAGAATTCACATTTTTTAGATGCGTGTGTCGTGAGGTGCTTCATTAAATTTGAGTTGCTTACAACGGATGTCGACAAAGTCTTCTCTCCTGGATATAATGTACACTTCACATGTACGTTCTTGCCTTTGACCACAATTCATTTAAAGTAGTGTTTGTATCATCACCTTAAAAATGTCAACTTTTCATCAGATTGCTCCATGCTCACCATCTCTGCTGCTTCATCCAATCTGCTGTGTGTCGCGTGTGCTGGCACGTCGCCTTAGCCAATCATAAGCGCTCCCCTTGTTTTTAACCCACCTCCTCACAACAGCTGAGTCAGAAGCAGGGGATGCTTTCGGATAACATTTTATTCAATCAATGCATGTAACGCACCGCATTTAACGTTCAGTAACGATAACGGCGTAAAAAATTATTAGTTAGATTACCCCGTTACTGAAAAACAAACGCCGTTATTTTAAACGCCGTTATTCCAAACACTGAATATAAGCGTGAGAAATGTCAAGTGTGGCGTGTGGTGTGAGAATGCGTCAAATTGCGTCACACTCAAAGCGTCAGGCTTGGCAGTTCCGTAAACATCTCACTTCCGGGCTGGTGCGGCAGCAGCACTGTGTGAAATAATCTTACCATAAACAGCCAGCAGAGGGCGCTACATGCTAACTTCTCAGAGAACACGAGTTTCAAACCCATGCTTAGATCCAAATGAATGTTGTCCTTTAAAATATTACATAAGTAGTGTTGGGAGTAACCAGTTATTTTTTAAATATATTACAGTAATATATATTTTTTGAAGTAAATCAGTAGTGTAACTCATTACAAAAGTGAAAAGTGGTAATATATTACTAGTTACAAAGTAACTGAAGTTACAGGCATATTTAATTTAAGTGTAATATTGCTTTGTTTTCTCACTGTTTGCAATTATTTGAGGAAAAAAAGATCATCATTATCATTAAATAAATAACGTATGGGGAACAAAAAAGAGCTCTCTGCTCCTGAAACAGCAGAAGTATTTGAAACAAAACTTAGACAGATGTTGTTGGAACACTATCAGTGTGATGTAATTCGGGATGTAACGATTAATCGTAAGGCAGTTAAAAATCGATTCATAGGTATCACGGTTGATATCGATTTTCTGAAAATTGAATCGCAGTACTTTTTTTATCTATCCAGAAGTGTAGGCGGCGGGCGGAGTCTGCTAATACTTTCTTTCTGGCCGCCTTCTACTCTTAAATGTGTTAATAAATGATTCATTACCCCTTTAGCACCGAAAGAGTATCTGTAATATTATTTGAATATCTGTAAAAGTCACGTTTTTCTATTAGCTCTGTCTGCTGGCATAGCTTCTCTTCTTCACTGCAAGATATCTGCATGCCAACCGACCACTGTGTTACCAGCGCCCTCTGCTGGTCGAAACAAATATGACGTAAATCAGTGCAATCAGTTTTTTGTCCAATTGTTAAGGCACAAAATACATTTTCAGTTGCACTTTTAAAAAGAAAAAGAACTATTATGCAGTTTTGCATTGTTTATTATAGAACCAGAATTTAAATTAATAGGCTTCTTCTTCATTTGTATTATTCCTTTATTTATTTCATTCAAGATTTATTTTTAGTTAAATTGCATTGTTTTGAATAGTTTATCAAGGAATTCTTTTGACAATGAAAAATAAAAGGAAAATAGTCCCGTATCTTCTAGTTTTTTTCCTAAAAAAAATAAAGGAATATTTTTCAATCATCATTTATCTACAGTCCCATTTTGTAAATTAAATTGTGAGAGAATCGTATCGTGAACCCAGTATCGTGAATCGAATCGTATCGGGAGTTGAGTGAATCGTTACATCCCTAGATGTAATTAGTGTTCTGGACCAAAAGTAACTCATAATGTAATTCAGTTACATTTTAAAAAACTAATATTGTAATACAGTAACTAAGTTTAGAGTAATTTACCCAACACTGTACATATACTACCCAGCCAACCATTTAATGACCAATTTTAAAAGAGACATTGATGTGATTTGTTGTTTTGTGGAACCCACCTAGAAACAGTGCAACACCTCCTCTGGTACTGCTCACACTCAATGACTTTTTGATAAAATTCAGTCAATTTATCATTGTCCATCTTTACAAAAACTTTGCACTGAACCAAGCGGCGGGGTCGAGGAGCAGGATTCCGGCGGCCTCCCATGAGGCGGCGCAGGCGTGACAGCCGGCGACACCTCCGGCAGGCCAGGCGAAGAGTGCTCCGGCAAGCTGGGAGTTAGTGGCCTGGTGCGGGGAGCCGGCACTGGCGGAAGAGCTGGCGGCTGGGTGCTAGGGGACTCAGGAGAGCTAGCCTGACAGCTACGGGACTCAGGAGAGCTAGCCTGACAGCTAGGAGGCAGAGGAACTCTAGGGGAAACAGGGATGCTAGCCTGGAAGCTAGGGGATCCTGACTGGGAACTGGACTGTAACTGAGGACTGAATAAACGCTGGGTACTGGAGAGAGTTGTGTGCTGAGGAGGGACTTAGCTCTTGATGGTGCGTGGATTCAAGTGACGAGGAGGACCTGGGGGCGGAGGTCGTCTCCGGTAGTGGAGTACAGAGAGAACCCAGCAATCTCCTGATCTGCTTCTTAGCGTTTTCCAATGTCTCTGCCACGACGGGGACTCTCTCCGGAGCAGGCCGGAGACGATCGGCCACACAATCTCCCATTGGAGTGTTCACGCTCTCCTGGGGACAGACGGTCTCCGTCAGTCTGGAGAGCAGGGGCTCCAGCTCGGCCAGAAGCTCCTCCAACTCACTGCAAAATGGAAAATCCTGCATCGAGGGTCCTGCTGGGTCTGCTGAGGGCTCTGGCGAGAGACAGGATCGTCATCCAGCTGAGCAGGAACTCCTTTGGCCTGGATCTCTCCGGGTTCCACCTCGAGGAGAAAGCTCTGCCAGTAAGAAAGTCTCT